>NW_027331973.1:1710532-1961233 GCF_048418815.1 Hemitrygon akajei | reverse complement strand
GTATGGGATTATAGCACAATATAATTTACAGCTGCTCTAACATTTTTCCCACAGCCAGAGGGTGCACGTCCCACGTGTCACTCCAGACCAGTAAACCATCGGAATAGGACCCTCTGTTTTCTAACCCTCTTATTAGCAAGTTAATCATACTTTGAGATGTTCCTGGAGCATTTTTCATTCCGAAAAGTAAAATATTATTTTCATACAGCCCTTGAGGTGTGACAAGTGCTGAGATTTCTCTCGCCCTTTCATTCAAAGGAACACACACATATCCTTTCAGCAAGTCAATATTCTGTAAGGTACGTAGCCGTCCCGAGATTATCAATGCAATCATCTACTCTCGGGATAGGATCAGCATCTGACTTTGTGATGGCATTGACTTTCCTGTAGTCAGTACAGAATCTCATGCTACCCGTCCGATTTCGGTACAGGTATACAAGGCGCTGCCCACTCTGAGGTAGATCGCCGAATAATACCAGCTGCTAGCATGTACTCCATTTCTTTTTCCACTAACTTGCTTTTCTCAAATTTCATTCCGTAGGGATGCTTTTTAATGGGCTGGGATGTCTTTACAGTGATGTCATGCACGCGTCGTGCACAGCCTTATAATATCACGAATAAACCTTTAGGTCAGTTAATTAAAATATTCAGCTTTTTTTTTTGCTGCTTTGACTGCAAATGCTGAATTTTCGCATCAATATTTTTCAAAACATACTTTCTGAGTGTTCTGAAAACTACAGGGAGTTCAGTAAAATGGTTTGATGTTCTAGTACTGATAAGACAATCTCCTCCGTTGTCATGACAGTACTCACTGGTGCATGGTCGGAGTCATGATAACACTTGATCACATTTACATTCTGACTGTCCATTGCTCTCTGAGTAAGGTCAAAGGTGACATAATACGCTTAACTCTTCAAGTCCCTTAACTAACCCTCGGAATGTTCTCGATGTAAAGTTACTACCCCTGGTCAGATTGCATTTCTTATGGTAGACCTACCAGTGTGGAGAATTTGTTAAGTGCTTTTACCTTGATGTTCCAGAGGGGCACCATTCCATGGAACCTAAAAACAGCACATATGATGGTTAACGATACACGTAGCCAGCTGCAGTCTTTGGCAATGGGCCAACACAATCCCGCTATAACCCTGGAAAATAGTTCACCAAAAACAGTATCAGCCTAAATGGTGCTTTTGGGATCACTTGATTAGGTTTTCCTGCACGCTGACAGGTATGGCAAGTCCTGCACAAGTTCACAAAATCCTTCCTTAAATTAGGTCGGTAGAATTCCTTCACAATTCCATTTATTGGCTTTTCCACTTCAAAGTGTTCATCTAAAGACATACTATGAGCCACTTTTAAAATTTCAGGCACCCCTGTACACTTCCGGGACCACCACTTGATGTTCAATAACCCGATCCTCATCTGCAAGCACAGTAGGTGGTCTCCATTCCTCATTAACACACCACCTCTAACCATAATATCCTACTGACTCTCTCTGAACCTCCTCTTCTGTGAGAGCTGTCCTCCTCTAAAGTCACAATTTCCGGATTTTTATTTTGCTCCTCTCTCTTCCTTTTTGCTTCCGCACCCGCCAGTTATTTTGTTTTTTTGTTACTCGGAACTCCTGTTTCTACTGCATTTTATCTGCCTGAAGCTGAACCTCAGCCTCAGTAAGTGCTTTACCCTCAACAAACATCTCCACGCCTCCTCTTTGAATTTCCCCTCGGCTGCATAATGCTATGTTATTAAACAGCTGTACCTGAGTCCTCCACGTGCGAGTGGTCAATTTAATCATTAGCTTACGAGCAATTTCCCATCAATACATCCCTCTTAACCTGATCCAAAGCGTCAGGGGTTCGATCCACCATAAGCATAGTAACCTCAAACTCCATTTCTGCTGTTTTTCAACACAACCCAAATCAAAATAAGGGAATGTACGCCAATCAATATAAAGAAACCCCCTCACAATTTTGTTCAAAGCCCCAGACGTAGGCCCCAATTTTGGACGAGTCCACAGGAACGGGGTTAAATAAACAGCAGAAAAGGAAAACACTGGAGAGTGGTATTGCTATAAACTAATAATTTTAATTAGTAAATTACACATTATAGTAATATAAAAAACAAATATATCAAACGGGTTGGCAATGATACAGATGTAGATATATATGTAAGTCTGGAACAAAACCAGGCTCTTTCAAACCCAGGGGTAATTGGATATAATCTTACGATGAAGAAGAGAGTTCAATTCAGTTTGTGGTATTTAGTTGTGTAACGTTGCTGAGATAGAGATATTAGAAAGATATATATAGAGAGAGGGAGAGAGAGGAGAGAGAGAGAGATGAGAGAGGAGAGGAGAGAGAGAGAGAGAGAGAGAGAGAGAGAGAGAGATGAGAGAGAGAGAGAGGAGAGGAGAGAGGAGAGAGAGAGAGAGAGAGAGAGAGAGAGAGAGAGGAGAGAGAGAGAGACAAGTGAGAGTTCATGCTGCCGATTATCCCGTAGTCTTCTGAAGTCCTGTTGTGGTCACCGAATATGACCATCATACGTACGACCGTTCTTCAGTGGTGGAATTATCACACAGGCAAGGGTGGACACACAAATAATTCCCCACCGTTCGCACTTTTCCGCACTGTGAGCCACTGATCGATTACCCCGAATCGATCCTCCAAAACCCCACCTTCACGTGGGTGCACAAAGCTCGTTCAGTGTCCGACACAGTGTGTGTATCGTGGTGTGTCTGTCTTTAGCCCAGCGGATCTGCTTCTTATCTCCAAATGCTGGACATCAGCTGTCCATCAACCTGCTCCTCCCATCACTTTCTGCAGAAACCGTACAAGCAGGCAAGTAAATTTGAAAGGTGAACACTCAGCAGAAGACATTAACAGCAATCTTTCGAGGTTTCAGTCTCTCTCTCTCTCTCTCTCTCTTTCGCATTGCACTGGACGCCACCCCCTCTCTCTCCTCTAATAGCACCACCGTTCATAGAGTCTCTTCTGGACCCCTTTCCAAACTAGGGTGAGCCCGAACACCTCCTCCTTTTAAGAAATTCTTACGGAGGAGAATTTCGGGTTATATGTGTATTACAGAGTTTAAAAGAATATAAGAGTATTTATCAAATAACCGAGTAAAACCGGGTAGTCTTTCAAACTTAACATCTAGATAAACAATCAGCTATAATGTTGTCCGTACCTTTGACATGTCTAATTTCTAGATCATATTCTTGCAATATCAGACTCCAGTCAACAACCTTCTGTTCTTATGTTTCATATTACCCAGAAATACTAACGGATCATGATTTGTGTAAACTATCCGTGGTTACAGGGCAGGACAAATCATAACTTCGAAATTTTGCAGAGACAGAATGAGTGAAAGTAACTCTTTTTCCACAGTGGAATATATTTTCTGGGGTACATTAAATTTCTTGGAGAAATAAGCTACTGGTGTTCAATGTCAACCGCAACGTTTTGCAATAATACTGCTCCAGCGCCCTCGTCACAAACATCTGTTGCTATGAAGAATGGTTTGGAAAAGTCAGGTGCTCTGAGTATGCGATTATAACACAAGATAGTTTACGGTTCGTCAACCTAATTTCCCCACAGCCACCGGGTGCTCGTCCACGTCTCACTCCAGACCAGTAAATCATCGGGAATAAGACCCTGTGTTTTCTAACTCTCTAATTAGCGAGTTAATCATCCTTTGAAATGTTCCTGGAGCGTTTTTTCATTCCGAAAAGTAAAACATTATTTTCATACAGCCTGGAGGTGTGACATGTGCTGAGATTTCTCTAGCCCTTTCAGTCAAAGGAACACACCAATATCCTTTCAGCAAGTCAATTTTCTGTCAGGTACGTAGCCGTCCCCACTTTATCAATGCAATCATCTACTCTCGGGATAGGATCAGCATCTGTCTTTGT
The DNA here is from genome assembly GCF_048418815.1 of Hemitrygon akajei. Lineage (NCBI taxonomy): Eukaryota > Metazoa > Chordata > Chondrichthyes > Myliobatiformes > Dasyatidae > Hemitrygon > Hemitrygon akajei. The sequence goes on along the minus strand of NW_027331973.1, from coordinate 1,957,323 downwards.
GTTGGCATTGACTTTCCTGTAGTCAGTACAGAATCTCATGCTACCGTCCGATTTCGGTACAGGTATACAAGGCGCTGCCCACTCTGAGGTAGATCGCCGAATAATACCAGCTGCTAGCATGTACTCCATTTCTTTTTCCACTAACTTGCTTTTCTCAAATTTCATTCCGTAGGGATGCTTTTAATGGGCTGGGATGTCTTTACAGTGATGTCATGCACGCGTCGGTGCACAGCCTTATAATATCACGGAATAAACCTTTAGGTCAGTTAATTAAAATATTCAGCTTTTTTTTTTGCTGCTTTGACTGCAAATGCTGAATTTTCGCATCATATTTTTCAAAACATACTTTCTGAGTGTTCTGAAAACTACAGGGAGTTCAGTAAAATGGTTTGATGTTCTAGTACTGATAAGACAATCTCCTCCGTTGTCATGACAGTACTCACTGGTGCATGGTCGGAGTCATGATAACACTTGATCACATTTACATTCTGACCTGTCCATTGCTCTCTGAGTAAGGTCAAAGGTGACATAATACGCTTAACTCTCAAGTCTTAACTAACCCTCGGAATGTTCTCGATGTAAAGTTACTACCCCTGGTCAGATTGCATTTCTTATGGTAGACCTACCAGTGTGGAGAATTTGTTAAGTGCTTTTACCTTGATGTTTCCAGAGGGGCACCATTCCATGGAACCTAAAAACAGCACATATGATGGTTAACGGATACACGTAGCCAGCTGCAGTCTTTGGCAATGGGCCAACACAATCCGCTATAACCCTGGAAAATAGTTCACCAAAAACAGGTATCAGCCTAAATGGTGCTTTTGGGATCACTTGATTATGTTTTCCTGCACGCTGACAGGTATGGCAAGTCCTGCACAAGTTCACAAAATCCTTCCTTAAATTAGGTCGGTAGAATTCCTTCACAATTCCATTTATTGCGCTTTTCCACTTCAAAGTGTTCATCTAAAGACATACTATGAGCCACTTTTTAAAATTTCAGCCCTGTACACTTCCGGGACACAACTTGATGTGCAATAGCCCGATCCTCATCTGCAAGCACAGTAGGTGGTCTCCATTCCTCATTAACACACCACCTCTAACATAATATCCTACTGACTCTCTCTGAACCTCCTCTTCTGTGAGAGCTGTCTCCTCTAAAGTCACAATTTCGGATTTTTATTTTGCTCCTCTCTCTTCCTTTTTGCTTCCGCACCCGCCAGTTATTTTGTTTTTTTGTTACTCGGAACTCCTGTTTCTACTGCATTTTATCTGCCTGAAGCTGAACCTAGCCTCAGTAAGTGCTTTACCCTCAACAAACATCTCCACGCCTCTCTTTGAATTTCCCCTCGGCTGCATAATGCTATGTTATTAACAGCTGTACCTGAGTCCTCCACGTGCGAGTGGTCAATTTAATCTTTAGCTTATGAGCAATTCCCATCAATACATCCCTCTTAACCTGATCCAAAGCGTCAGGGGTTCGATCCACCATAAGCATAGTAACCTCAAACTCCATTTCTGCTGTTTTTCACACAACCAAATCAAAATAAGGGAAAGTACGCCAATCAATATAAAGAAACCCCCTCACAATTTTGTTCAAAGCCCCGGACGTAGCCCCAATTTTGGACGAGTCCACAGGGACGGGGTTAAATAAACAGCAGAAAAGGAAAACACTGGAGAGTGGTATTGCTATAAACTAATAATTTTAATTAGTAAATTACACATTATAGTAATATAAAAAACAAATATATCAAACGGGTTGGCAATGATACAGATGTAGATATATATGTAAGTCTGGAACAAAACCAGGCTCTTTCAAACCCAGGGGTAATTGGATATAATCTTACGATGAAGAAGAGAGTTCAATTCAGTTTGTGGTATTTAGTTGTGTAACGTTGCTGAGATAGAGATATTAGAAAGATATATATAGAGAGAGGGGGAGAGAGAGAGAGACAGAGAGAGAGAGGGGAGAGAGAGAGGGAGAGAGAGAGAGAGAGAGAGAGAGAGAGAGAGAGAGAGAGAGAGAGAGAGAGAGAGTGAGAGAGAGAGAGAGGAGAGAGAGAGAGAGAGACAAGTGAGAGGTCATGCTGCCGATTATCCCGTTGTCTTCTGAAGTCCTGTTGTGGTCACCGAATATGACCATCATACGTACGACCGTTCTTCAGTGGTGGAATTATCACACAGGCAAGGGTGGACACACAAATAATTCCCCACCGTTCGCACTTTTCGCACTGTGAGCCACTGATCGATTACCCCGAATCGATCCTCCAAAACCCCACCTTCACGTGGGTGCACAAAGCTCGTTCAGTGTCCGACACAGTGTGTGTATCGTGGTGTGTGTCTGTCTTTAGCCCAGCGGATCTGCTTCTTATCTCCAAATGCTGGACATCAGCTGTCCATCAACCTGCTCCTCCCATCACTTTCTGCAGAAACCGTACAAGCAGGCAAGTAAATTTTGAAAGGTGAACACTCAGCAGAAGACATTAACAGCAATCTTTCGAGGTTTCAGTCTCTCTCTCTCTCTCTCTTTCGCATTGCACTGGACGCCACCCCTCTCTCTCCTAATAGCACCACCGTTCATAGAGTCTCTTCTGGACCCCTTTCCAAACTAGGGTGAGCCCGAACACCTCCTCCTTTTAAGAAATTCTTACGGAGGAGAATTTCCGGTTATATGTGTATTACAGAGTTTAAAAGAATATAAGAGTATTTATCAAATAACCGAGTAAAACGGGTAGTCTTTCAAACTTAACATCTAGATAAACAATCAGCTATAATGTTGTCCGTACCTTTGACATGTCTAATTTCTAGATCATATTCTTGCAATATCAGATTCCAGTTCAACAACCTCCTGTTCTTATGTTTCATATTACCCAGAAATACTAACGGATCATGATTTGTGTAAACTATCCGTGGTTACAGGGCAGGACAAATCATAACTTCGAAATTTTGCAGAGACTGAATGAGTGAAAGTAACTCTTTTTCCACAGTGGAATATATTTTCTGGGGTACATTAAATTTCTTGGAGAAATAAGCTACTGCGTGTTCAATGTCATCCGCAACGTTTTTGCAATAATACTGCTCCAGCGCCCTCGTCACAAACATCTGTTGCTATGAAGAATGGTTTGGAAAAGTCAGGTGCTCTGAGTATGCGATTATAACACAAGATAGTTTACGGTTCGTCAACCTAATTTCCCACAGCCACCGGGTGCTCGTCCCACGTCTCACTCCAGACCAGTAAATCATCGGAATAAAACCCTGTGTTTTCTAACTCTCTAATTAGCGAGTTAATCATCCTTTGAAATGTTCCTGGAGCGTTTTTCATTCCGAAAAGTAAAACATTATTTTCATACAGCCCTGGAGGTATGACAAGTGCTGAGATTTCTCTAGCCCTTTCAGTCAAAGGAACACACCAACATCCTTTCAGCAAGTCTATTTTTGGTAAGGTACGTAGCCGTCCCGAGATTATCAATGCAATCATCTATTCTCGGGATAGGATCAACATCTGTCTTTGTGATGGCTTTGACTTTCCTGTAGTCAGTACAGAATCTCATGCTACCGTCCGATTTCGGTACAGGTATACAAGGCGCTGCCCACTCTGAGGTAGATCGCCGAATAATACCAGCTGCTAGCATGTACTCAATTTCTTTTTCCACCAGCTCGCTTTTCTCGAAGTTCATTCTGTAGGGTTGCTTTCTAATGGGCTGGGCTGACTTTACTGTGATGTCATGCACGCGTCGTGCCCACTCTGAGGTAGAAGCTGCTAGCAAGTACTCAATTACTTTTTCCACCAACTTGCTTTTCTCAATTCCATTCAGTCGTTTTTGCTGCTTTGCCTGCAAATGTTGAATTTTCCTATCAATATTTTTCAAAACATCAGACTTTCTGAGTCTTGAGAAAAATGCAGGGGAGTTCAGTAAAATGATTTGGTATTCCTGTACTAGACACGACAATCTCCTCCGTTGTCATGACAGTGCTCACTGGTGCAGGGTCGGAGTCATGATACAACTTGATCACATTTACATTCTGACCTGACCATTGCTCTCTGAGTAAGGTCAAAGGTGACACAATACGCTTAACTCTCAACTCCTTATCTATCCCCTGGAATGTTCCCGATGTAAAGTTACTACCCTGGTCAGATTTGATTTCTTTAGCAGACCTTCCAGTATGAGAATTTGTTAAGTGCTTTTACCTTGATGTTCCAGAGAGGCACCTTTGCATGGAACCGAGACACAGCACATTTGATGGTTAACAGATACTCGTAGCCAGCTGCAGTGTTTGTCAATGGGCCACACAATCGACTATGACCCTGGAAATTAGTTCACCAAAAACAGTTATCAGCATAAATAGTGCTTTTGGGATCATCTGTTTATGTTTTCCTGCACGCTGACAGATATGGCAAGTACTGCACGGTCACAAAATCCTTCCTTAAATTACGTCGGGAGAATTCCTTCACAATTCCATTTACTGGCTTTTCCAATTCAAAGTGTTCACCTAAAGACATACTATGAGCCACGTTTAAAATTTCAGCCCTGTAAACGTCGGACCACCAGTTGATGTTCAATAGCCCGATCCTCATCTGCAAGCACAGTAGGCGGTCTGCACTTCCTCATCAACACCACACCTCTAACATAATATCCTACTGACTCTCTCTGAACTTCCTTTTCTGTGTGAGCTGTCTCATTTAAAGACACAATTTCCGGATTTTTATTTTGCTCCTCACTCTCCTTTTTGCTTCCTCAGCCGCCAGTTTTTTTTTTCTTTACTCGGAACTCCTGTTCATAGTGCATTTTATCTGCCTGAAGCTGAACCTCAGCCTCAGTAAGTGCTTTACCCTCAACAATCATCTCCACGCCTCCTCTTTGAATTTCCCCTTGGCTGCATAATGCTGTGTTATTAACAGCTTTACCTGAGCCCTCCACCTGCGAGTGGTCAATTTAATCTATAGCTTACGAGCAATTCCCATCAATACATCCCTCTCAGTCTCATCCAAAGCGTCAGGGGTTGGATCTACCATAAGCATAGTAACCTCAAACTCCATTTCTGCTGTTTTTCCACACAACCAAATCAAAATAAGTGAATGTACGCCAATCAATTCAAAGAATCCCCAGACAATTTTGTTCAAAGCCCCAGACGTAGGCCCCAATTTCGGACGCGCCCACAGGGACGGGGTTAAAGAACCTGCAGAAATGGAAAACACTCTAGTGTCTGGTATTGCTATAAACTAATAATGTTTATTAGTAAACTACACAGTATAGTAAAATAAATACAAATATATCAAACTGGTTGGCAATGATACAGATATAGATATCTATGCATGTGTGGAAGAAAACCAGGCTCTTTCAATCTCGTAGCCAGCTGCAGTCTTTGGCAATGGGCCACACAATCCACTATGACCCTGGAAATTAGTTCACCAAAAACAGTTATCAGCATAAATAGTGCTTTTTGCGATCATCTGATTAGGATTTTCCTGCACGCTGACAGGTATGGCAAGTCTGTACGTTCACAACATCCTTCCTTAAATTAGGTCGGGAGAATTCCTTCACAATTCCATTTACTGGCTTTTCCAATTCAATGTGTTCACCTAAAGACATACTATGAGCCACGTTTAAAATTTCAGCCCTGTAAACTGCAGGGACCACCAGTTGATGTTCAATAGCCCGATCCACATCTGCAAGCATAGTAGGTGTAACTTCCGGGGTAATTGGATATAATGTTACGATGATGAAGAGAGTTCAATTTATCACACAGGCAAGGGTGGACACACAAATAATTTCCCACCGGTCGCTATTTTCGCACTGTGAGCCACTGATCGATTACCCCGAATCGATCCTCCAAAACCCCACCCTTCACGTGGGTGCACAAAGCTTGTTCAGTGTCGGACACAGTGTGTGTCTCGTTATGTGTCTGTCTTTAGCCCAGCTGATCTGCTTCATACTCCACCTGCTGGACATCAGCTGTCCATCAACCTGCTCCTCCCATCACTTTCTGCAGAAACCGTACAAGCAGGCAAGTATATTTTGAAAGGTGAACTATCAGCAAAAGAACCATAACATCAATCTTTCGAGCAGTTTCAGTGTCTCTCAATCTCTCTCTCTCTCTCTCTCTCTCTCTCTCTCTCTCTCTCTCTCTCTTCTCTCTCTCTCTCTCATCTCTCTCTCTCTCTCACATTGCGCTGGACGCCTCCCCCTCTCTCTCCTAATAACACTACCGTTCATAGAGTCTCTTTCGGACCACTTTCCAAACTAGGGTGACCCCCGAAGACCTCCTCCTTTTAAGAAATTCTTACGGAGGATAATTTCAGGTTATATGTGTATTGCAGAGTTTAAAAGAATACATGAGTAATTATCAAATAACCGAGTAAAACGGGTAGAGTTTCAAACTTAACATCTAGATAAACAATCGCTATAAAGCTGTCCGTACCTTTGACATGTCTAATTTCTAGATCATATTCTTGCAATATCAGACTCCAGATCACCAACCTTCTGTTCTTATTTTTAATATTAGCCAGAAATACTAACGGATTATGATCTGTACAAACTATCCGTGTGTACTGGGCAGTGCAAATCTTAACTTCGAAATTTTGCAGAGACAGAATAAGTGACAGTAACTCTTTTTCCACAGTGGAATATATTTTCTGGTGTACATTCAATTTCTTGGAGAAATAAGCCACTGGGTGTTCAATGTCATCCGCACTTTTTTGCAATAATACTGTTCCAGCACCCTCGTCACTACAATCTGTTGCTATGGACTATGGTTTGGAAAAGTCAGATGCTCTGAGCATTGGGGTAATAACACAATATAGTTTACATTTCGTCAAACAAATTTCCCACAGCCTCCGGTTGCTCGTCCCCACGTGTCACTCCAGACCAGTAAATGATCGGAATAAGACCCAGTGTTTACTAACCCTTTAATTAGCGAGTTAATCATCCTTTGAAATGTTCCTGGAGCATTTTTCATTTCGAAAGGTAAATTATTATATTCATACAGCCCTGGATGTGTGACAAGTGCTGAGATTTCTCTAGTCCTTTCATTCAAAGGAACACACCAATATTCTCTCAGCAAGTCAATTGTTGTAAGGTACTTAGCCGTCCCGGCTTTATCAATGTAATCATCTAATCTCGGGATAGGATCAGCATCTGTCTTTGTGTTGCCATTGACTTTCCTGTAGTCAGTACAGAATTTCATGCTATGGTCGATTTCGGTACAAGTATACAAGCGCTGCCCACTCTGAGGTAGAAGCTGCTAGCAAGTACTCAATTACTTTTTCCACCAACTTGCTTTTCTCAAATTCCATTCAGTTGTTTTTGCTGCTTTGCCTGCAAATGTTGAATTTCCTATCAATATTTTTCAAAACATCAGACTTTCTGAGTCTTGAGAAAAATGCAGGGAGCTCTGTAAAATGATTTGTATTCCTGTACTAGACACGACAATCTCCCTCCGTTGTCATGACAGTGCTCACTGGTGCAGGGTCGGAGTCATGATAACACTTGATCACATTTACATTCTGACCTGACCATTGCTCTCTGAGTAAGGTCAAAGGTGACACAATACGCTTAACTCTCAACTCCTTATCTATCCCCTGGAATGTTCCCGATGTAAAGTTACTACCCTGGTCAGATTTGATTTCTTTAGGTAGACTTACCACTGTGGATAATTTGATAAGTGCTTTTATCTTGATGTTCCAGAGGGGCACCATCCCATGGAAGCTGGACACAGCACATATGATGGCTAACAGATACACGTAGCTAGCTGCAGTCTCTGTCAATGGGCACACACAATCCCACTATGACCCTGGAAAATAGTTCACCAAAAAAAAGGTATCAGCTTAAATGGTGCTTTTGGGATCACCTGATTAGGTTTTCCTGCACGCTGACGGGTATGGCAAGTCCTGCACATGTTCAAAACATCCTTCCTTAAATTAGGCCAGAGAATTCCTTCACAATTCCATTTATTGGCTTTTCCACTTCAAAGTGTTCACCTAAAGACATACTATAAGCCACTTTTAAAATTTCAGCCCTGTACTCTTCCGGGACCACAACTTGATGTTCAATAGCCCGATCCTCATCTGCAAGCACAGTAGGTGTTCTCCATTCCTCATCAACACCCCACCTCTAAGATAATATCCTACTGACTCTCTCTGAACCTCCTCTTCTGTGAGAGTTGTCTCCTTTAAAGTCACAATTTCTGGATTTTTATTTTGCTCTGCACTCTTCCTTTTGCCGCCTGTTTTTTTCTTTACTCGGAACTCCTGTTCATAGTGCATTTTATCTGCCTGAAGCTGAACCTCAGCCTCAGTAAGAGCTTTACCCTCAACAATCATCTCCACGCCTCCTCTTTGAATTGCCCGTCGGCTGCATAACACTGTGTTATTAACAGCTGTACCTGAGCCCTCCACGTGCGAGGTGGTCAATTTAATCTTTAGCTTACGATCAATTCCCATCAGTACATCCCTCTTAGCCTCATCCAAAGCGTCAGGAGTTGGATCCACCATAAACATGGTAACCTCAAAATCTATTTCTGCTGTTTTTCCACACAAGCAAATCAAAATAAGGGAATGTAAGCCAATCAATTCAAAGAATCCCCCCACACAATTTTGTTCAAAGCCCCGGAAGTAGGCCCCAATTTTGAACGCGTCCATAGGGACGGAGTTAATGAACCAGCAGAATTGGAAAACACTCTGGAATGTGGTATTGCTATATACTAATAAGGTTTATTAGTAAATTACACTTTATAGTAATATAAAAACAAATATATATATGAACGGGTTGGCAATGATACAGATATAGATATATATATATATGTGTGCGGAACAAAACCAGGCTCTTTCAAAGCCAGGGGTAATTGTATAAAATCTTCCGATGCTGAAGAGGTTCAATTCATTTCGTGGTATTTAGTAGAGTAACGTTGCTGCGAGAGAGAGAGAGAGAGAGAGGAGGAGAGAGAGAGAGGAGAGAGAGAGAGAGAGAGAGAGAGAGAGAGAGAGAGAGAGGAGAGAGAGAGAGAGAGAGAGAGAGAGAGAGAGAGTGAGAGAGAGAGAGGTGGGGGGGGGGGTGAGAGGTGATGCCGTCGATTAAACTGTTGTCTTCTGAAATCGTGTTGTGGTCACCCACGATGACCATCATACGTACGACCGTTTTTCAGTGGTGGAATTATCACACCGGCAAGGATGAACACACAAATAATTCCCCACCCGTCGCACTTTTCGCACTATAAGCCACTGATCCATTACCCCGAATCGATCCTCCAAAACCCCACCTTCACGTGGGTGCACAAAGCTCGTTCAGTGTCCGACACAGTGTGTGTCTCGTGGTGTGTCTGTCTGTGGCCCAGCGGATCAGCTTCTTATCTCCACATGCTGGACATCAGCTGTCCATCAACCTGCTCCTCCCATCACTTTCTGCAGAAACCGTACAGGCAGGCCAGTAACCTTGTGAAAGGTGAACACTCTGCAGAGGAACCATAACATCAATCTTTCGAACCGTTTCCGTCTCTCTCTCTCTCTCCCTCCCCCTTCTCCCCATCCATCTCCCTCTCCCTCTCACTCTCCTTCACACCCCCCCTCGCCCGCTGGACGACTCCCCTCTCTCTCCTAATAGCAGCACAATCGATAGCGTCTCTTCTGGACCCCTTTCCAAACTAGGGTGACCCCTAACAGCTCCTCCTTTGAAGAAATACTTACGGAGGAGAATTTCAGTTATATGTGTATTACAGAGTTTAAAACACTACATGAGTAATTATCAAATTACCGAGCAAAACGGGTAGAGTTTCTATCTTAACATCTAGATAAACAATAGGCTATAATTTTGTCCGTACCTTTGACATGTCTAATTTCTAGATCATATTCTTGCAATATCAGACTCCAGTTCAACAACCTTCTGTCTTATTTTTCATATTAGCCAGAAATACTAACCGATCATGATCTGTGTAAACTATCCGTGGTTTCTGGGCAGGACAAATTTTAACTTCGAATTTTGCAGAGACAGAATAATTGACAGTAACTGTTTTTCCGCATTGCAATAAGTTTTCTGGGGTACATTAAGTTTCTTTGAGAAATAAGCCATTGGGTGTTCAATGTCATCCGCAATTTTTTGCAATAATACTGCTCCAGCACCCTCGTCACTAGCATCTGTTGCTATGGAGAATGGTTTGGAAAAGTCAGGTGCTCTGAGTATGGGATTATAGCACAATATAATTTACAGTTGCTCTACAGTTTCCCACAGCCAGAGGGTGCACGTCCCACGTGTCACTCCAGACCAGTAAATCATCGGAATAAGACCCTGTGTTTTCTAACCCTCTTATTAGCGAGTTAATCATCCTTTGAAATGTTCCTGGAGCTATTTCTCATTTCGAAAAGTAAAACATTATTTTCATTCAGCCCTGGAGGTATGACAAGTGTTGAGATTTCTCTAGCCCTTTCAGTCAAAGGAACACACACATATCCTTTCAGCAAGTCAATTTTCTGTAAGCTTCGTAACCGTCCTGACTTTATCAATGTATTCGTCAGCTCTCGGGATAGGATCAACATCTGTCTTTGTGATGGTATTGACTTTCCTGTAGTCAGTACAGAATCTCATGGTACCGTCCGATTTCGGTACAGGTATACAAGGCGCTGCCCACTCTGAGGTAGATCGCCGAATAATACCAGCTGCTAGCATGTACTCAATTTCTTTTTCCACCAGCTTGCTTTTCTCAAATTTCATTCTGTAGGGTTGCTTTTTAATGGGCTGGGCTGACTTTACAGTGATGTCATGCACGCGTCGTGCACGGTCTTAGAACATCACGGAATAAACCTTTAGGTCAGTTAATTAAAATATTCAGCTTTTTTTTTGCTGCTTTGACTGCAAATGCTGAATTTTCACATCAATATTTGTCAAGGCATTATACTTTCTGAGTCTTCTGAAAACTATAGGGAGTTCAGTAAAATGATTTGGTGTTCTAGTACTAGACAAGACAATCTCCTCCGTTGTCATGACAATGCTCACTGGTGCAGGGTCGGAGTCATGATAACACTTGATCTCATTTACATTCTGACCTGACCATTGCTCTCTGAGTAAGGTCAAAGGTGACATAATTACGCTTAACTCTCATCTCTTAACTATCCCCTGGAATGTTCTCGATGTAAAGTTACTACCCTGGTCAGATTGGATTTATTTATGTAGACCTACCAGTACGGAGAATTTCATAAGTGCTTTTACCTTGATGTTCTAGACGGGCAGCATTCCATGGAACCGAGACACAGCACATATGATGGTTAACAGATACACGTAGCCAGCTGCAGTCCTTGGCAATGGGCCCACACAGTCCACTATGACCCTGGAAAATAGTTCACCAAAAAAAGGTATCAGCCTTAATGGTGCTTTTGCGATCATCTGATTAGATTTTCCTGCACGCTGACAGGTATGGCAAGTCCTGCACACGTTCACAACATCCTTCCTTAAATTAGGTCGGGAGAATTCCTTCGCAATTCCAGTTACTGGCTTTTCAATTCAAAGTGTTCATCTAAAGACATACTATGATCCACGATTAAAATTTCAGCCCTGTAAACTTCCGGGACCACCACTTGATGTTCAATAGCCCGATCCTCATCAGCAAGCATAGTAGGTGGTCTCCATTCCTCATCAACGCCCCACCTCTAAGATATATCCCACTGACTCTCTCTGAACCCTCCTCTTCTGTGAGAGCTGCCTCCTTTAAAGTCACAGTTTCCGGATTTTTATTTTGCTGCTCACTCTTGCTTATTGCTTCCTCAGCCGCCAGTTATTTTGTTTTGTTTTTTTTTCTTTACTCGGAACTGCTGTTCAAAGTGCATTCTATCTGCCTGAAACTGAACTTCAGCCTCAGTAAGTGCTTTACCTTCAACAAACATCTCCACGCCTCCTCTTTGAATTTCCCCTCGGCTGCATCATGCTGTGTTATTAACAGCTGTACCTGAGCCCTCCACGTGCGAGTGGTCAATTTAATTTTAGCTTACGAGCAATTCCCATCAATACATCCCTCTTAGCCTCATCCAAAGCGTCAGGGGTTGGTTCCACCATAAACAAAGTAACCTCAAACTCAATTTCTTCTGTTTTTTCCACAACCAACCAAATCAAAATAAGGAATGTACGCCAATCAATTCAAAGAAACCCCCATACAATTTTGTTCAAAGCCCCGGACATAGGCCACAATTTTGGACGTGTCCACAGGGAAGGGTTAAAGATCCAGCAGAAAATGGAAATCACTCTGGAGCGTGGTATTGCTATAAACTAATAATGTTTATTTGTAAATTACACATTATAGTAATATAAAAACAAATATATCAAACGGGTAGGCAATGATACAGATATAGATATATATGTATGAGTGGAACAAAACCAGGCTATTTCAAACCCAGGGGTAATTTGATATAATCTTACGATGATGAAGTGAGATCAATTCAGTCCGTGGTATTTAGTTTAGTAACGTTGCTGAGAAAGGGAGAGAGAGAGGAGAGAGAGAGAGAGGAGAGAGAGAGAGAGAGAGAGAGAGAGAGAGAGAGAGAGAGAGAGGGGGGGGGGGGGAGGTGAGAGGTGATACCGTTGATTATCCCGTTGTCTTGTGAAGTCATGTTGTGGTCACCGAATATGACCATCATACGTACGACCGTTCTTCAGTGGTGGAATTATCACACAGGCAAGGGTGGACACACAAATAATTCCCCACCGCTCGCACTTTTCGCACTGTGAGCCACTGATCGATTACCCCGAATCGATCCTCCAAAACCCCACCTTCACGTGGGTGCACAAAGCTCGTTCTGTGTCCGACAGAGTGTGTCTCTCGTGGTGTGTCTGTCTTTAGCTCAGCGGATCTGCTTCTTATCTCCACATGCTGGACATCAGCTGTCCATCAACCTGCTCCTCCCATCACTTTCTGCAGAAACCGTAAAAGCAGGCAAGACAATTTTGAAAGGTGAACATTTAGCAGAGGAACCATAACATCAATCTTTCGAGCAGTTTCAGTCTCTCTCTCTCTCTCTCCTCTCTCTCTCTCCTCTCTCTCTCTCTCCTCTCTCTCTCTCTCCTCTCTCTCTCTCTCTATCTCTCTCTCCCCATCTCTCTCTCTCCCTCTCCGTCTCCCTCTCCCTCTACCTCCACCACTCCCCCCCCACCGTACGACTCTCCCTCTCTCTCCTAATATCAGCACAATTCATAGGGTCTCTTCTGAACCCCTTTCCAAACTAGTGTGACCCCTAACAACTCCTCCTTTTAAGAAATTCTTACGGAGGAGAATTTCAGGTTTTATGTATATTACAGAGTTTAAAAACAATACATGAGTTAATTATCAAATAACCGAGTAAAACGGGTAGAGTTTTAAACATAACATCTAGATAAACAATCGGCTAGAACATTGTCCGTACCTTTGACATGTCTAATTTCTAGATCATATTCTTGCAATATCAGACTCCAATTCAGCAAACTTCTGTTCTTAATTCTCTTATTTGCCAGAAATATTAACGGATTATGATCTGTGTGAACTATCAGTGGTTTCTGGGCAGGACAAATCATAACTTCGAAATTTTGCAGAGACAGAATAAGTGACAGAAACTCTTTTTCCACAGTGGAATATATTTTCTGGTGTACAATGAATTTCTTGGAGAAATAAGCCACTGGGTGTTCAATGTCATCCGCAACTTTTTGCAACAATACTGCTCCAGCACCCTCGTCACTAGCATCTGTTGCTATGGAGAATGGTTTGGAAAAGTCAAGTGCTCTGAGTATGGGATTACAGCACAATATAGTTTACAGTTGCTCTAACAATTTGCCCACAGCCTCCGGGTGCACATCCCACGTCTCACTCCAGACCAGTAAATCAGCGGAATAAGACCCTGTGTTTTCTAACCCTCTAATTAGCGAGTTAATCATCCTTTGAAATGTTCCTGTAGCATTTTTCATTCCGAAATGTAAAACATTTTCATACAGCCCTAGAGCTGTGACAAGTGCTCAGATTTCTCTAACCCTTTCAGTCAAGGGAACACACCAATATCCTTCCAGCAAGTCAATATTCTGTAAGGTACGTAGCCGTCCCCACTTTATCAATGTATTCATCTACTCTCGGGATAGGATCAGCATCTGTCTTTGTGATGGCATTGACTTTCCTGTATTCAGTACAGAATCTCATGCTACCGTCCGATTTCGGTACAGGTATACAAGACGCTGCCCACTCTGAGGTAGATCGCCGAATAATACCAGCTGCTAGCATGTACTCAATTTCTTTTTCCACCAGCTTGCTTTTCTCAAATTTCATTCTGTAGGGATGCTTTTTAATGGGCTGGGCTGACTTTAGAGTGATGTCATGCACGCGTCATACATGGTCTTAGAACATCACGGAATAAACCTTTAGGTCAGTTAATTAAAATATTCAGCTTTTTTTTTGCAGCTTTGACTGCAAATGCTGAATTTTCACATCAATATTTGTCAAAACATCATTCTTTCTGAGTCTTCTGAAAACTACAGGGAGTTCAGTAAAATGATTTGGTCTAGTACTAGACACGACATTCTCCTCCGTTGTCATGACAGTGCTCACTGGTGCAGGGTCGGAGTCACGATAACACTTGATCACATTTACATTCTGACCTGACCATTGCGCTCTGAGTAAGGTCAAAGGTGACATAATACGCTTAACTCTTAACTCCTTAACTATCCCCTGGAATGTACACGATGTAAAGTTACTACCCTGGACAGATTGGATTTCTTTAGGTAGACCTTCCAGTATGGAGAATTTGTTAGGTGTTTTTACCTTAATGTTCCAGAGGGGCACCATTCCATGGAACCGAGACACAGCACATATGATGTTTAACAGATACTCGTAGCCAGCTGTAGTCTTTGGCAATGGGACCACACAGTCCACTATGACCCTGGAAAATAGTTCACCAAAAACAGGTATCAGCCTAAATGGTGCTTTTGGGATCATCTGATTAGGTTTTCCTGCATGCTGACAGGTATGGCAAGTACTGCACGTTCACATCATCCTTCCTTAAATCAGGTCGGGAGAATTCCTCCACAATTCCATTTACTAGCTTTTCCAATTCAAAGTGTCCACCTAAAGAGCTAAGTTTAAAATTTCAGCCCTGTAAACTTCCGGGACCACCACTTGATGTTCAATATACCGATCCTCATCTGCAAGAGCAGTAGGTGGTCTCCACTTCCTCATCAACATCCCACCTCTAGGATAATATCCTATTGACTCTCTCTGAACCTCCTCTTCTGTGAGAGCTGTCTCCTTTAAAGTCACAATTTACGGATTTTTTTTTTTCTCATCACTCTTCCTTGTTGCTTCCTCAGCCGCCAGTTTTTTTTTACTCGGATCTGCTGTTCATAGTGCATTTTATCGGCCTGAATCTGAACCTCAGCCTCAGTAACTGCTTTACCCTCAACAAACATCTCCACAACTCCTCTTTGAATTTCCCCTCGGCTGCATAATGCTGTGTTATTAACATCTGTACCTGAGCCCTCCACGTGCGAGTGGTCAATTTAATCTTTAGCTTACGAGCAATTCCCATCTGTGCATCCCTCTTAGCCTCATCCAAACCGTCAGGGGTTGGATCCACGATAAACATAGTAACCTCAAACTCCATTTCTGCTGTTTTTCCACACAACCAAATCAAAATAAGGGAATTTACGCCAATTAATTCAAAGATCCCCCACACAATTTTGTTCAAAGCCTCGGACGTAGGCCCCAATTTTGGACGCGTCCACAGGGACGGGGTTAAAGAACCAGCTAAAATGGAAAACCCTCAGGAATCTGGTATTGCTATAAACTAATAAGGTTTATTAGTATACAATTAGTTTATTAGTATAGTAATATAAATACAAATATATCAAACGGGTTGGCAATGATACAGATATAGATATATATGTATGTGTGGAACAAATTCCCGCTCTTTCAAACCGAGGGGTAATTGCATATAATCTTACGATGATGAAGAGAGTTCAATTCAGTCCGTGGTATTTAGTTGAGTAACGTTGCAGAGAGAGAGAGAGAGAGAGAGAGAGAGAGAGAGAGAGAGAGAGAGAGGTGAGAGTTGATGCCGTCGATTATCCCGTTGTCTTGTGAAATCCTGTTGTGGTCACCGCCCATGACCATCATATGTACGACCGTACTTCAGTGGTGGAATTATCACTCAGGCAAGGGTGGACACACAAATAATTTCCCACCGGTTGCACTTTTCGCACTGTGAGCAACTGAGCGATTTCCCCGAATCGGTCCTCCAAAATTCCACCTTCACGTGGGTGCACAAATCTCAGTGTGTGTGTGTGTGTGTGTGTGTGTGTGTGTGTGTGTGTGTGTGTGTGTGTGTGTGTGTGTGTGTGTGTGTGTGTGTGTGTGTGTGTGTGTGTGTGTGTGTGTGTGTGTGTGTGTGTGTGTGTGTGGAATAAAAGCAGGCTCTTTCAAACACAGGGGTAATTGGATATAATCTTACGATGATGAACAGAGTTCAATTCAGTCCATGGTATTGAGAGAGAGAGAGAGAGAGAGAGAGGTCGATTATCCCATTGTCTTGTGAAGTCCTGTTGTGGTCACCGACTATGACCATCATACGTACGACCGTTCTTCAGTGGTTGAATTATCACACAGGCAAGGGTGGACACACAAATAATTCCCCACCGCTCGCACTTTTCGCACTGTGAGCCACTGATCGACTTCCCCGAATCGATCCTCCAAAAGCTCGTTCAGTGTCCGACACAGTGTGTGTCTCGTGGTGTGTCTGTCTGTGGCCCAGCGGATCTTATTCTTATCTCCACATGCTGGACATTAGCTGTCCATCAACCTGCTCCTCCCATCACTTTCTGCAGAAACCGTACAAGCAGGCAAGTAACCTTGTGAAAGGTGAACAATCAGCAGAGGAACCATAACATCAATCTTTCGAGCAGTTACAGTCTCTCTCTCTCTCTCTCCCTCGCTCCCTCTCTCCCTCTCCGTCTCCCTCTCCCTCTCGCTCCACGCCTCCCCTCCGCTGGACGACTCCCCCTCTCTCTCCTAATAGCAGCACAATTCATAGGGTCTCTTCTGGACCCCTTTCCAAACTAGGGTAACCCCGAACACCCCCTCCTTTTAAGAAATCCTTACGGAGGAGAATTTCAGGTTATATGTGTATTACAGAGTTTAAAAGAATACATGAGTAATTATCAAAATACCGAGTAAAACGGGTAGAGTTTCAGACTTAACATTTAGATAAACAATCGGCTACAATGTTGTCCGTACCTTTGACATGTCTAATTTCTAGATCATAATCTTGCAATATCAGACTCCAATTCAACAACCTTCTGTTCTTATTTTTCATATTATCCAGAAATACTAAAGGATTATGATATGTGTAAACTATCTGTGGTTTCTGGGCAGGACAAATCTTAACTGCGAAATTTTGCAAAGACAGAATAAGGGACAGTAACTCTTTTTCCACAGTGGAATATTTTTTCTGGTTTACATTAAATTTCTTGGAGAAATAAGCCACTGGGTGTTCAATGTCATCCGCACCTTCTTGCAATAATACTGCTCCAGCACCCTCGTCACTAGCATCTGTTGCTATGGGCTATGGTTTGGAAAAGTCTAATGCTCTGAGCATTGGGATTATAACACAATGTAGTTTACAGTTCGTCAAACAATTTTCCCACAGCCTCCGGGTGCTCGTCCCACGTGTCATTCCAGACCAGTAAATCATCGGAATAAGACCCTGTGTTTTCTGTCCCTCGTATTAGCGAGTTAATCATCCTCTGAAATCATCCTGGAGCATTTCTCATTTCGAAAGGTAAATTATTATTTTCATACAGCCCTGGAGGCGTGACAAGTGCTGAGATTTCTCTAGCCCTTTCAGTCAAAGGAACACACCAATATCCTTTCAGCAAGTCTATTTTTGGTAAGGTACACAGCCGTCCCGGCTTTATCAATGTATTCATCTACTCTCGGGATAGGATCAGCATCTGTCTTTGTGATGACATTGACTTACCTGTAGTCAGTACAGAATCTCATGATACCGTCCGATTTCGGTACAGGTATACAAGGCGCTGCCCACTCTGAGGTAGATCTCCAAATAATACCAGCTGCTAGCATGTACTCAATTTCTTTTTCCACCAGCTTGCTTTTCTCGAAGTTCATTCTGTAGGGTTGCTTTCTAATGGGCTGGGCTGACTTTACAGTGATGTCATGCACCGCCCTCGGGAAGCTCTTAGAATATTCCATTGTTTTTGCTGCTTTGACTTCAAATGTTGAATTTTCCTATCAATATTTTTCAAAACATCATACTTTCTGAGTCTTGTGAAAAATACAGGCAGTTCAGTAAAATGATCTGGTCTTCTTGTACTAGACACGGCAATCTCCTCCGTTGTCATGACAGTGCTCACTGGTGCAGGGTCAGAGTCATGATAACACTTGATCATATTTACATTCTGACCTGAGATTGCTCTCTGAGTAAGGTCAAAGGTGACACAATACGCTTAACTCTGAACTCCTTAACTATCCCCTGGTTTGTTCTCGATGTAAAGTTTCTACCCTGGTCAGATTGGATTTCCTCAGGTAGATCTAACTGTGTGGAGAATTTGATAAGGGCTATTACCTTGATGTTCCAGAGGGGCATCATCCCATGGAACCTGGACACAGCACATATGATGGTTAACAGATACTCGTAGCCAGCAATGGGCCCACACAATCCACCACAAACCCTGTAAAATAGTTCGCCAAAAACAGGTATCAGCTTAAGTGGTGCTTTTGGGTCACCTGACTATATTTTCCTGCACACTGACAGGTATGGCAAGTCCTGCACAAGTTCACAACATCCTTCCTTAAACTAGGCCAGTAGAATTCCTTCACAATTCCATTTATTGGCTTTTCCACTTCAAAGTGTTCACCTGAAGACATACTATGAGCCACATTTAAAATTTCAGCCCTGTAAACTTCTGGGACCACAACTTGATGTTCAATAGCCCGATACTCATCTGCAAGCACAGTAGGTGTTCTCCACTTCCTCATCAACACCCCATCTCTAAGATAATATCCCACTGACTCTCTCTGAACCTCTTCTTCTGTGAGAGCTGTCTCCTTTAAAGTCACAATTTCCGGATTTTTATTTTGCTCCTCACTCTTCCTTTTTGCTTCCTCAGCCGCCAGTTTCTTTTTTTACTCTGAACCTAAGTTCATACTTCATTTTCACTGTCTGAAGCTGAACCTCAGCCTCAGTAGTGCTTTGTTCTCAACAAACATCTCCACGTCTCCTCTTTGAATTTCCCCTCCGCTACATAATGCTGTGTTATTAACAGCTGTACCTGAGCCCTCCACGTGCGAGTGGTCAATTTAATCTTTAGCTTACGAGCAATTCCCATCAGTACATCCCTCTTAGCCTCATCCAACGTGTCAGGGGTTGGCTCCGCCTTACAACTAGTAACCTCAAACTCCATTGCTGCTATTTTTCCACACAAGCAAATCAAAATAAGGGAATGTGTCCCAATTAATTCAAAAATTCCCCACACAATTTTGTTCAAAGCCTCGGACATAGGCCCCAATTTTGGACGTGTCCACCGTGACGGGGTTAAATAACCAGCAGAAATCGAAAACACACTGGAGTCTGGTATTGCTGTAAACTAATAATGTTTATTAGTAAATTACCCAATACAGTAATATAAATGCAAACATATCACAGGTTAGCAATGCTACAGATATAGATATATATGTATGTGTGGAACAAAACTAGGCTCTTTCAAACATAGTGGTAATTGGATATAATCTAACGATGATGAAGAGAGTTCAATTCAGTTCGTGGTATTTAGTTGAGTTACTTTGGAGAGAGAGAGAGAGAGAGAGAGAGAGAGAGAGAGAGAGAGAGAGAGAGAGAGAGAGAGAGAGAGAGAGAGAGAGAGGTGATGCCTTTGATCTTCCCGTTGTCTTCCGAAGTCCTGCTGTGGTCACCGATACGAACCATGATACGTGCAACCGTTCTTCTGTTGTCGCACCTTTTTCACACTGTGAGCCACTGAGCGATTTCCCCGAATCGATCCTCGAATACCCCACCTTCATGTGGTTGCACAAATCTCGTTCAGTGTCCGGCACTGTGTGTGTCTCCTGGTGTGTCTGTCTGTGTAACAGTGGATCTGCTCTTTATCTGCACATGCTGGACACCAGCTGTCCATCAACCTGCTCCGCCCACCGCTTTCTGCAGAAACCATACAAGCGGACTAGTAACATTGTGAAAGGTAAACAATCAGCACAGGAACCATAACATGATTCTTTCGAGCAATTTCTGTTGCTCTCTCTATCTCTCTCTCTCAGTTGTCTGGACGCTTCCCCCTCTGTCTCTTAAAAGCAGCACAGTTCATAGAGCCTCTTCTGGACCCCTTTCCAAACTAGGGTGAGCCCTAACACTACATTCAGTAATAAGTATATCGCTTTGGATACTGTTGGTGGGGACAACCTGCCAGGGGCTAGTTGTCGTGGTTTCGTATCTGGCACCGGGACTGGACCCTCAGCTCAGAATGGAAGGAGGGAAAGGAGGAGAGCAATAGTGATAGGGGATTCGACAGTTATGGGACAGATAAGAGGTTTTGTGGAAGAGATTGAGACTCTCGGATCGTCTGTTGCCTCCCTGGTGCCAGGGTCCACGATATCTCAGATCGAGTTCTCAGCATTCTCAAGAGCGAGTGGGTGCAGCCTGATGTCCTGGTCCATGAAGAAGGAGAAAGTCCTGCAAAGAGAATTTAGGGAGTTTGGTGCAACGGTGAAAGATAGGATATCCAGGGTTGCAATCTTCTGTGCCGCGTGCTAGTGAGGCTAGAAATAGGAAGTTAATGCAGATAAATACGTGGCTAAGGAGTTGCTGCAGGCGGGAGGGCTGCATGTTTCTGAGCAATTGGGTCTTGTTCCAGGGAAGGTGGGACCTGTACCGACGGGATGGGTTGCACCTAATCTGGAGGGGGGACTGCCATTTTTGCAGGAAGGTTTGCTCATGCTACTCAGGGGGGTTTAAACTAGATATGCAGGGGGAGCGGAGCCAGAGTGTTAGAGCAGATTGTGAGGTGGAAGAAGATAAAGGTCATGCGAGAGCTGCAAGTATAGTGCATGGAGTAAAGCCAGATCTAACATATAAAGATACTTTAAGGAAAGAGAAGCAGAATAAAGGGAGTAAAGGTGGTAAGGTAGAAGGGCAAAAGTGCATGTACTTCAAAGCAAGAAGCAGCAGGAAAAAAGATGATGAACTGAGAGCTTGGATACATCCATAGAATTATGATGTAGTGGCCATTAGAGAGACTTGGCTGGCACCAGAGCAGGAATGGATTCTCAATATTTCTGCATTTCAGTGCTTTAAATGGAGCGGGGAAGGAAGGGATGAGGGGTGGCATTACTGGTCAGGGATGCTATTACAGCTACAGAAAGGGTGGGAAATGTAGCAAGATCCTCCATTGAGTCAGTATGGGTAGAAGTCAGGAACAGCAAAGGAGCATTTACTCTATTGGGATTATTCTATAGACCCTGGCAGCAGCAGAGATACCGAGGAGCAGATTGGGAGGCAGATTTTTGAAAGGTGCGAAAATAACAGGGTTGTTATTATGGGTGACTATAACTTCGCGAATATTGATTGGCACCTGATTAATTCCAATGGTTTATAGAAGATAGAACAACATAGCACAGTACAGGACATTCGGCCCACAATGCTGTGCCAACCCTTAACCCTGCCTCCATATAACCCTCACCTTAAGTTCCTTTATATACCTGCCTAGTGGTCTCTTAAATTTCACTAGTGTAACGGCCTCCACCACTGACTCAGTCAGTCCATTCCACGCACCATCAACTCTCTGAGTAAAAATCTTTCCTCTAATATCCCCCTTGAACTTTCCACCCCTTTCCTTAAATCCATGTCCTCTTGTATTGACCAGGGGTCCCCTGGGGAAGAGGCACTGGTTGTCCTCTCTATCTATTCATCTTAATATCTTGTATACCTCTATCATGTCTTCTCTAATCCTTCGTAGAGTAAAGCCCTAGCTCCCTTAATCTCTGATCATAATGCATATACTCTAAACCAGGCAGCATCCTGGTAAAACACCTCTGTACCCTTTCCAATGCTTCCACATCCTCCCTATAGTCAGGTTGACCAGAGCTGGACACAGTACTCCAAGTGCGCCCGAACTAGAGTTATTTTTTTAGAGCTGCATCATTACCCCGTTATTCTTAAGCTCTATCCCTCGACTTTTGAAGGCTAACACTCCATAAGCTTTCTTAGCTATCTTATCTACCTGTGAGGCAACTTTCAGGGATCTGTGGACATGTACCCCTAGATCCTTTTGCTCCTCCACACTCCCCAGTATCCTGCCATTTACTTTGCCTTGGAGTTTGTCCTTCCAAAGTGTACAGCCTCAGACTTCTCCGGGTTGAACTCCATCTGCCGCTTCTCAGCCCACTTCTGCATCCTATCAATGTCTCTCTGCAACCTTCGACAATCCTCAGCACAATCCACAACACCACCAAGCTTTGAGTCGTCTGCAAACTTTTGTGTCGTCCATCCTTATACCCCCACATCCAGGACGTTAATTAAAATCTCGAAAAGTAGACGTCCCAGAATCGATCCGTGTGCGACACCATTAGTCACAACCCTTCAATGCGAATCTACTCCCTCCACCACAACTCTCTGCTTTCTGCAGGCAAGCCAATTCTGAATCCACCTGGCCAACCCTCCCTGGATCCCATGCCTTCTGACATTCAGAATAAATCTACCATGAGGGACCTTGTCCAATGCCTTACTAAAACAATATAGATCACATCCATTGCACTACCCTCATCTATGTGCCTGGTCACCTCCTCAAAGAACTCCGTCTGGCTTGTTAGACACGAACTGCCCTTCGCAATGCGATGCTGACTGTTTCTGATCAGAGCATAATTCTCTAAATGCCCATAGTTTGTATCACTAAGAATCTTTTACAGACGTAAGACTCACTGGTCTATAATTACCTTGACTATCCCTACTAACATTTTTGAGCAAAGGGTCAACATTCGCCTCCCTCCAATCCTCCGGTACCATTCCTGTGGACAACGAGGATATAAAGGTCCTCGCCAGAGGCTCAGCATTCTTTTCCCTCGCCTCGTGGAGCTGCCTGGGGAATATTCCGTCAGGCCCCGGAGACTTATCCATCCTAATGTATTTTAGCAACTCCAGCACCTCTTCTCCCTTGATATCAACATGCTCCAGAACATCAACCTCACTCATATCGACCTCACCGTCATCAAGATCCCCCTCATTGGTGAATAACGAAGAGAAGTATTCATTGAGGACCTCGCTCACTTCCACAGCCTCCAGGCACAACTTACCACCTTTACCTCTAATCGGTCCTGTGATCACATAATTGAAGAATGCACTGGGGTTTAGAAGGGGCAGAGTTTGTTAAGTGTGTCCAGAAAGGTTTCCTGTCACAGTATGTTGACAGGCCGACTAGGGGGAATGCCATACCAGATCTAGTATTAGGAAACGGACTGGGTCAGGTCACAGATCTCTCAGTGGAAGACCATCTGGTGGACATTGACCACTGCTCCCTGGACTTTAACATTATCATTTAAAAGGATAGAATCAGACAGGACAGAAACATTTTTAATTGGGGAAGGGCAAATTATGTGGCTATAAGGATAGATCTTGCGGGTGTGAATTGGGATGATGTTTTTGCAGGGAAATGTACTGTGGAAATGTGGTCGAGGGTTAGGGAGCTCTTGCAGGATGTTAGGGATAAATTTGTCCCGGAGAGGAAGTTAAAGAATTGTAGAGTGAAGGAACCATGGGTGACAAGATAGGTGGAAAATCTAGTCAGATGGAAGAAGGCAGCATACACGAGGTTTAGGAAGCAAGGATCAGATGAGTCTATTGAGGAATATAGGGTAGCAAGAAAGGAGCTTAAGAAGGGGCTGAGGAGAGCAAGCAAGGTGTATGAGAAGGCCTTTGGCAAGTAGGGTAAAGGAAAACCCCACGGCATTCTTCAATTATCCGAAGAACAAATGATTTACAGGAGTGAAGATATGACCGATTAGAGATAAAGTTGGGAAGATGTTCCTGGAGGCTGTGGAAGTGATCGCAGTCCTCAACGAATACTTCTCTTCGGTATTCACCAATGAGAAGAAACTTGATGATGGTGAGGACAATATTACTGAGGTTAATGTTCGGGAGCATGTTTATATTAAGGGGGAAGAACTGTTGGATTTGTTAAAATACATTAGTACCGATAAGTCCCCGAGGCCTGAAGGAATATTCCCCAGGCTGCTCCACGAGGAGAGGGAAGAGATTGCCTAGCCTCTGGCTAGGATCGTTATGTCCTCGTTGTCCATGGGAATGGTACCGGAGGATTGGAGGGAGGCTAATGTTGTCCGCTTGTTCAAAAAAGGTAGCAGGGATAGTCCTGATAATTATAGACCAGTGAGCCTTACGTCTGTGGTGGGAAAGCTGTTGGAAAAGATTCTTAGAGATAGGATCTATGGGCATTTACAGAATCATGGTCTGATCAGAGACAGTCAGCATGGCTTTGTGAAGGGCAGATCGTGTCTAACAAGCCTGATAGGGTTCTTTGAGGAGGTGACCAGGCATATAGATGGGGGTAGTGCAGTGGATGTGATCTACATGGATTTTAGTAAGGCATCTGACAAGGTATCACAAGGTAGCCTTATTCAGAAAGTCAGAAGGCATGGGATCCACGGAAGTTTGACCAGGAGGGTTCAGAATTGGCTTGCCTGCAGAAAGCAGAGTGTCGTGGTGGAGGGACTACATTCAGATTGGAGGGTTGTGACTAGTGGTCCCACAACAGATCCCACAAGGATCTGTTCTGGGACCCCTGCATTTCGTGATTTTTATTAACGACCTGGATGTGGGGGTAGAAGTGTTGTTTAGCAAGTTTGCAGACGACACAAAGGTTGGTGGTGTTGCGGATAGTGTAGTGGATTGTCGAATATTGCAGAGAGACATTGACAGGATGCAGAAGTGGGCTGAGAAGTGGCAGATGGAGTTCAAACCGGAGAAGTGTGAGGTGGTACACTTTGGAAGGACAAATTCTAAGTCCAAACTAAATGGCAGGATACTTGGTAGTGTGGAGGAGCAGAGAGATCTGGGGGTGCACGTCCACAAATCCCTGGAAGCTGCCTCACAGGTAAATAGGGTAATTAAGAAAACTTATGCACTGTTACCTTTCATAAGTCGAGGGATAGAGTTTAAGAGTTGCGGGATAATGATGCCACTGTATAAAACTCTGGTTAGGCCACACTTGGAGTACTGTGTTCACTTTTGGTCGACTCACTGTAGGGAGGATGTGGAAGCATTGGAAAGGGTACAGAGGTGATTTACCAAGATGCTGCCTGGTTTAGAGAGCCTGGATTATGATCAGAATTTAAAGGAGCCAGGGCTTTACTCTCTGGAGAGAAGGAGGATGAGAGGAGACATGATAGAGGTATACAAGACATTAAGAGGAATAGATAGAGAGGACAAACAGCGCCTCTTCCCCAGGACACCACTGCTTAATTCAAGAGGACATGGGTTTAAGGAAAAGGGTGGAAAGTTCAAGGGGGATATTAGATGAAGGATTTCTACACAAAGAGTGGTTGGTGCGTGGAATGCCATACATGAGTCAGTGGTGGAGGCAGATACACTGGTGAAATTTCAGAGACTACTAGACAGGTATATGGAGGAATTTAATGTGTGGAGGGGGGTATATGGGAGGCAGGGTTTAAGGGTCGGCACAACATTGTGGCTCGAAGGGCCTGTACTCTGCTATATTGTTCTATGTTTCTTAGGTCACGAACCTATCTATCACACCTGCAGATGACCAAGATCCGTATGCTCCACTGCCGCCGGACAAACTGTGTAAATGCAGGATGGGGCTATGTTGAAAATTAAATGTGCTCGGTTTTCTAAAATTGACTCTTTCTACCTCAGGCCACGAAGTTAGCAATCAACCCCCACCCCCCGCCCCCACCGTACAGCACATCGCCGGATACTGCTGCAGTTTAACTCAATCTGACAATTTACACAGGTACAATTAAGTGGCAATTATCATTCATCAAAATCTTGTTCGAAGAAATGACGTCATGTAAGTGTAACACCCTGATTAACATTCTGTCTGCTATACTGTAGGCATTTCATTTTATCAATTTTATGAGAGAAGTCGGTTTTATTATAAGCTTGTAGGGTTTGGTCTGAGATAAAGGGACTTAATATACAACTTAGGAATGCAGTGTCAGCCAATCAGGATAGTAGAATTGATAAGGGCTCTACAGAATGCTGTGAGGGCAGCTCTTTGTTGGTGGGAGCTGGGAGAATGCAGGAGGGAAGACGGATGAAGATGCTGCCTCTTCCTCAAGGTGCTTTATGCAAATAAATGTCTTCAGGAGGAAGAACCAATACTCTGGAAGTAGACAACACAAGTGAATCTGCAGATGCTGGAAATAAATAAAAACACAAAATGCTGGCAGAATTCAGCAGGCCAGAGAGCATCTATGGAAGAAAGTAGTGACAACGTTTTGGGCCGAAATCCTTCATCAAGAGAGTCCTTTTGTTCGACGTGGATTTCAAGCGGAAACAAATGTTTCTCGATGATTTGATCTCCACTGTGCACAGGTGACTGCTTCAGTATAATGGGTCATTTTTTTCCTGTCCTTCCTTTGGTAACTAGGTGCTTAAGTTAACATTCGTAAATATACTTCTTTATAATTTGTATTCAGTGTAAGAAATGTTATGTCTTGCCAAAGGGCGATTGCCGCGGGTAGAAAATCACACAGCATTCACACAAACCGGCGTGTGGGTGGGCAAACGAGCCATCCCAACCTCATGGATTTCGCGGGTCCACAGTTGTATCACGCTAGATGTACGAAGCCTGACAAAGGTGGGTTTCTCCTCACAGTGTCCAGTGCTTGTTAGCGAGGAACTAACGAGCCGCATTTCCAGAGGCTTCCAGTGTAAATTTGTTTTATAAGCCACCATACCTTCCAGAAATACACACTTGATCCAGTTTACAGTGTGAGTCCTAAAAACTATAATGACAAATCCATTATTAGAGATCGGGGAATCTTAATGACAGACGCAACCTTCCTAAGGCATCGCTCCTTGAAAAGATGTCTTGGATACTACGGAGGCTGGTACCCATGATAGAGTCGATGAATGGTACAAGATGCTGCAACTTACTTCGATCTTGTGCCTTGCCCCGCCCCAATACCAGATCGTGATGCAGCCAGTGACAATTCTCTCCACCATGCATCTTTAGAAATTTTCGAGTATTTTAGTTGACAACCCAAATCTCCTCAAACTTTGAATGTAATAAAGTCGCTGAATTGCATTCTTTACACCTGCACAATATTTTGTGTCCATGTTAGTGTGTCAGAGACATTGACACCCCGGAATTGCTCGCACTTTCCACTCTTGACCTCTCTATGCCATTTGATTTTGCTCCCTCGTCTTAGCCCTTCCTGAACTCCACAATCAGCTCTTTGGTCTTGCTGAAGTTGAGTGCAAAGTTGTTGTTGCGGGACCACTCAACTAACTGGTATATCTTGCTCCTGTACGCCCTTTCCTCACAGACCAAAATTCTGCCAACAATAATTACATTCACTGCAGTTTACAGTTGATATTTGAGATGTTCCTAGACACATAGTCATGGGCTTAGAGAAGATAGAGCAGTGTTAAGCACACAAAATTGTGCTGTGCCGGCAATTACCCTATATTTGCCATAGGCATAGGGTGATTCACAGGTTGTTGATCAAGCTCCCCTTCGGGCCACCATGCCCATTCTAGTACCTAACACCATTCCATTTACAAACACTTCGTCCGCAGGCGGCAATGCCAATGTTTCTGTATGTTCACCTGGATAATGGGGATGGACAGTCAGAATCACTGCATACATACACTGTCTACGCCCCATGGCAGTGTATTCCTGGTTCCAGCACCCCTCACCACCATACCACCACCTCTGGGTGACATTGCTCATAGTCCCTCTGAACCTCTTGCACGGCCACGCCAATCTGTCCTGTGTACTATTGAGAACTGTGCTACAAGGGTGACCGTTAACACTGTGTAACCCATCCATACTTCTCCCCTGCTATCGGTCAGAACACCCCAGTTAGTCTATTCCGGACTATGAGGATCAATCCAGACTGCGCAGTCTGCCTTAAACAGAAGGGAAATGAACGATCTCGAAAGAGGTGCTGGAGAGGAAGAGAAAGAGTGTGGAATGGGGAGAAGCTGATTGGGAGTAAAGGAGGTGGAGAGAAGTCGGTTTTAGCTGGTGGGAAAGACCATGCAGGAAGGGGACCGTGTTTTGAACGGTGTTCAAAACAACTTTTCACTCAACCTCCATACCACGGGAATTGGACATGTGCTCCCCACAGTTCCATGTCTGTCGTCGCTGGGAACTGAGCACCACTGCCGTGATTTCCCACTACTCTCAGCCTGTCACCTTTCCAGAAATTAAATTAATCCCACTGTCTGCTGTGTAATCATTAACCGAGTCTCCGCTTTTAACCTCACCAACATCATCAGCACAGTGTTCTGTCTAATACTGAGTTCCTGTGGGTGACATGAAGGCAATGTGGAGAGCAAAGAGCGCAACAGATATCTATATTAACAGACTAATGCCGAGGGATATGTGTGTGTGAGAGAGAGAGGGAGAGACAGAGAGAGAGAGAGAGAGAGAGAGAGAGAGAGAGAGAGAGAGAGAGAGAGAGACAGAGAGAGAGAGTGAGAGAATAGGGAAAAGCGAGGGAGCATTGATGAAATAGAGGCTGGAGGGACAGTGGGAAAGAGCTGAGAGCGAGATATTGCAGTGTGCGTTAGACAGATACAGTGAATTGCGAAACCCAGAGAGAAAGGGGAAAAGAACAATAGATGTAGTATGATTTCTTGTCTCTCATACCTAATGATTACAATTTCTCTAAGCTCTCATCTCCAGAGTTCACAGTTTCACTGCAAAGACCATGAGTGGTCCGCATTCCCTCTGTGTCGCCTTGCTGTACAAGGTGTGTGCTTGTCCGGCGCCTGTACATACGGAGAGATGACACGGGATATTGATATAAATGAGAAGAAAAACAACTCATGATTTTAGTGTCTCCAGCCGCAGGTTTTGCATCATCCAATGGAGCTACCTCGTGCAAACAGAAGCTCATTAATTCACCGGGAGACACTGCATCAGTAGCACCTATACTAGTGGATCCAGAGAACAGCTGAAGCCACCACCTACTTTGCCTATTGGGAAGACTGTTTCTGAAGCACCTGGCCATTCTGCTCAAAGCTTCCAACTCAGCATGAATCACATATGCAAAGCTGGCAAGGCATCTGCTAACTCGGTGATTCAATCACCCTCCCATTTATGAGATTACGGAGAGCTGCACCTGGCTTTCTGGCAACGAAATGGCAGTCACTGTGTGGTACATTAAGACAGTCCATTCAGCCCATCAAAGCTGCTTCGTCAATCAATTATGTTTAATCCCAGATCACCTTTGATGCCCTGACGAATCAGGAAATTCTCTTTTTTTTGCTTTCAATATTTCCACGGACTTGGCTTGCACACCTGTCCGTGGCCTAGCATTCCACAGATTCACCACTCTCTGGTAAAACAATATCCTACTTAACTTTGTTCTAAAGTGATCCCTCTCAAATCTGAGGTTGTGTCTGCAATTTCTGGAGACTCTGTATATGAAACATCGTCTCCACCTCCACCTAAACAAGTCTTTTCAACATTTGGTAGGTTTCAATACAATCTACTCGCATTCTTCTAAATTCCAGTGCGTACAGGGCCAACGCTCTTACATTTTAACCCTTCTTTCCCAGAATCATCCTCATAATCTGGACTCCCCCCCCCCCCCCCCGATGTGAACGCATGCTTTCTGAGATACGGGGTATAAAACTGTTGACAGTACACCAAGTGCAAACAGTGCGGACTGTTGCTTATAAGTACTCAGCTAATCTCACTGTTTTTATATTATATTCCACTTTGAAATGAATACCAACATCTGCCTTCTTTATGACCAGCTCATTTCTGAACATTGTATTCAACCTGCCAATTTTTTCCCATTCTTCCAATTTTTATATCCTTAGACCAGTGGTGTCAAACTCATTTTAGGTCACGGGCCGGATTGAGCAAAATGCAGCTTCATGCGGGCCGGATCAGTCGGACGCGTGCGAACGCAGCTTTCGTTGCCTCCATTTGTTCAGCCTACTCTCATGTGTCTCAGTCTCTGCTATAACTACAAAGTGTTTCACTTTACAAATTCCGTTTCTTATGAAGAAGACTGCCGAGCAAGACTGCCGAATAAACACTAGAAACCCTGAAAACCTGGTACCTGAATAAACTCAGTATTAGCCATATCATACGCCATAGGCGCTTCGATTACTGGGGCCAGCTTTAATAGTAATTAGATATTATCTCGCGGGCCAAAGATAATTACACCGCGGGCCGGATTTGGCCCGCGGGCCTTGAGTTTGACATATATGCCTTAGACCATAAAACCATTAGACAAAGGAGTAGAATTAAGCCATTCAAACCAGTAAGTCCATCTACAATTTCATAATGGCTGATCCCGGATCGATTCAACCCCATACACCTGCCCTCTCATCATTTCCCTTGATGCCCCACTTTCTTTCTGTAATCCCATTGCTTCTTCAGAGCTACATACCCCTCCAACTATCTTCATAACTTCTGACAACGTTGCTGCAAAGCTATCAATTTCTTTATCTAAATCATTGACAAAAGTATAAAAAGTAGGTTTCTAATACTGGCCTCTGGAGAACACTACTAGTCACTGGCAGACAACCAGGAAATGCCCCCCTTTATTCCAGTCGCTGGTCCCTGCCTGTCAGCCATCCCTCTAACCATGTCAGCAACTTCCCTGTATTCCCATGTGATTTTATCATGTTAAGCGGCCTCATGCGTGGCACCTTGTGAAATGCCTTCTGGAAATACAAGTAAAGGATTGGAGGGTTGTGAATGTTGTTCCTTTATTAAAGAAAGGGAGTAGAGATAGACGAGGAAATTATAGATGTGAGTCTCCATTCAGTGGTTGGCAAGTTGATAGAAAACATCCTTGCAGACAGGATTCATGAATATTTGGAGACATATAATATGATTAGGAATATTCAGCATGACTTTATCAAAGGCAGGTCGTGTCTTATGAACCTGACTGAAATTTTTGACCATGTGATATTGATGAAAGCAAGGCAGTAGATGTAGTGTATATGGATTTCAGCAAGATACCCCATGCAAGGCTTATTGAGAGAATAAGAATGCATGGGTTCCAAGGGGACATTGCTTTGAGCATCCAGAGTTGGCTTGACCAAGGAAGGCAATGAGTGGTTGCAGGTGGGTCACATTCTACAAGGAGGCCGGTGACCAGTGGTGGGTCTCAGGGATCTGTTGTGGGACCACTACTCTTCATGATCTTTGTAGATTATCTGGATGAGGAAGTGGAAGGTTGGGTTAGTAAATTTGCTGATAACACAAAGTTTGGTGGTGTTGTGGACAGTTTGGAGGGCCATCAAAGATTACAGTGGGAGATTGATAGTATGCAAAACTGAGCTGCAAAATGACAGATGGAGTTCATCCCAGATAAGTGTGACGTGGTTCATTTTGGTAGGTCAAGTAGGATGGCAGTATATAGTATTAATCGTAAGATTCTTGGCAGTGTGGAGGATCAGAGAGATCTTGGGGTTCGAGTCCATAGGGCACTCAAAGCTGCTGCGCAGGTTTACTCTGTGGTTAAGCAGGCAGACTGTGCATTGGCCTTCATCAATCGTGGGTTTAAGTTTAGGAGCCGAGAGGTAATGCTGCAGCTATATAGGAACCTGTTCAAACTCTACTTGGAGTATTGTGCTCAGCTCTGATAGACTGACTGCAGGAAGGATGTGGAAACCATAGAAAAGGTGCAGAGGAGCTTTACAAGGATGTCACCTGGATTGGAGAGCATGCCTTATGAGAATTGTTTGAGTGAACTTGGCCTTTTCTCCTTGGAGGGATGGAGGATGAGAGGTGATCTGACAGAGGTGTATAAGATGATGAAGGGCATTTATTGTGTGGATAGCCAAGGCTTTATCCCAGGGCTGAAATGCCAGCACGAGAGGGCACAGTTGTAATGTGTTTGGAGGTAGGTACAGAGGAGATGCCAGGTGTACGTTTATTTACACAGTGAAGGTGAGTTCGCGGAATGGGCAATCGACGACGGTCGTGGAGGCGAAAACGATAGTGTCGTTTAAGAGACTTCTGGATAGGTATATGGAGCTTAGAAAATTAGAGGGCTATGGGTAACCCCAGGTAGATTCTAAGGTAAGGACATGTTCAGTGCAGCGTTTTAGGCTGAAGGGCCTGTATTGTGCCATAGGCTTTCTATCTTTCTATGTAATGGCTTCTTTGAAATGTTTCACTGCTAAGGCAAAAGTAATGGCTTCTCAGTAATGCTCCCTGCTGAGATAATTGTTTCTCTGTAGCAGCAATGTTTGGGTTATGCCTGTTAGCCCATCGGAGATTGTTGCTTTGTCTTGTGTATCAGGAAGGACGTTGTCTTCGTGGTTTTTTGTCGAGGAGAGATGAAGAGGGAAACGCGAGTGAAGAGAGCGGGTAGACCACCAGGTGGAGTGGACTGGGATGTGGAAGTCCGACGTTCGGCGACGCTCGGAGGAGACCGATGGTGGAAGAATGACTACTGAGTGAGCTCAAACGTGACTTTGACTTGACTTGGACACTTTTTTAATTTTCAGTACTATATTCAGATTAAGACTCACAACGTTCTATCATTTAATTGCATATGGTGTACTATCTGGTATTTTGCGTTGTGGGTTTGTAGCTGGGGTTACATTGCACAACATCCACACAACGTGATTACCCAGTTTGGTGGGGCCGAAGGCCGACTCCCCTAGACGAACAGGAGCTGGGCGAGCCCAAGGGTTACATTTGAGCCAAAGACATCCACCTCCCTTCATTTTTTCCATGCTAATTGTTAGTCCGCGAGGAACCCTGTCAGATTTTTCAGGCAGGTTAGCCTAACGGGCCTATAATTTCCTTCTTTATTTGTTTTCCTCCCTTTTTAAAGAGTGCAGAGACATTTGCAATTTGACATTCCTCCGGAACCATAACAGAATCTAGTGATTCTTGAAAAATGATAACCACTGCATCTGCTGTCTCTTCAGCAACCTCTTTCAGAACTGTGGGATGTTGGCCATATGGTCCACTTGTCCTATTTAAGACCTTAGCGTTTCTTAGGCGCTTTTTCCTTTATAATAGAAAAGGCACTCACTCATGCTCCCTGGCACTCACGGTCTTCAGGAACACTGTTAAAGTCTTTCACAGGGAGAGCTGATGTAAAGTACTCATGAGCTTCATATGCCATTTCTTTATCCCCCATTACTACTTCACCAGCATTATTTCCGGTAGTCCAGTTTCAACTCTCACCGCCCTTTTACTCTTTATATAACTGAAAAACAAACTTTTAGCATTCCACTTTATATTATTGGCCAGTTTGCCCTCATGTTTATTCTTTTGGATTTGTATGGCTTTCTTAGTGGACGTCTGTTGGATTAAAAAGAAAATCCTCAAACATGCAGAGACCCTTCCTACAGGCCGAGAACCAAGTTCCTCGCCCAGAACGTCGACTGTACATTATTTCTGATTTCTGATGTAAAATCATTTAGAAAAATGATGCAAACTACTTTGTTTTATGTATTTATTTGATTGTACAATTTGAGCCTAAGAAGGCAGAGTCATTTTTATCAGACAAAGTCCAAATTGTCTAAAGCAGAGTTAACAGTAAAATAAAAATACAATGCATTTCCCTTCCCACTCGACGCACTGATGTCCCCTTCTCCCTTCCGCAAACCTCCTCCTTCGACAAATCGCTCTGGTTTGCTGCCCTGCTCTGGATGTTTTAATCCGGAATTCCCGACGAGACATCAATCAGCCACACTGGCACAGCTCATTCCTCCTCAAACCTCACTGACTCTGAGCTCCGCTCTCTCTGTGCCTATCCCAAATTTACAAACAAACCCCCAGACAAAGGATGTGCTGTTGGACTGTTTCCGAGTGAACTTGTGAAATCCAATATCTCCTTATCCGTACCACATGAGGAGGACCCCGCTCCAGAACTACATAAAACTGTCTCTGACACCATTACTGACCTTATCAGTTCTGGAGATCTCCCATCCACTCACGGATCCTTCGCCCACAACTGCTCACCTTGACCCAATACCCAAGATCCACAATCACGACTGTGCTGGGTAGGCATATTATCTCTGCCTGCTCCTGACCCACTGCACTCTTATGCTCATAGCTCGACTCGATTTTGTCTTCCTCTGTCAGTCCCTTCCAATCTATATCGTTGAAACTTCTCATGTTCGCAATCTTCTCTCTAACGTGCAACACCCTGGCCACGATTACCTCATTTACACCATGAATGAACATTCCCAATACACTTCTACCCCCGATCCACTACCACTTTCCTCTGTCTGTTAGAATTGGCCCTCACCCTCAACAATGTTTCCTTTGGCTCCGTCCGCATAATCCAAGCTCGTGTGTTGACCATTGGCTACGTCCCTATTCCAACCCTTCACCAGAAATGTTCCCTGTCTTGTTCCTCCAGAACATTGATGTGTTATGCTCTGGTCCAGAGCCTGTGTTCCGGTTCTTGGTCCGGGCCGCAGACTCCGGGTCTTGTAGCTGTCCGCCTTTCACCCTTGAGCCTAATTAGTCACGCCTGTGGATCAACTTGGCTTGTTGGGGCTCAAGGTGGCGACCCTGATGCCCATTGGCTGGCGGTGTATAGAGGGGCCTCTGGGACTGAGTGGAGTTGGGGGGTTGTCTTGCCTATCCTGCTTACCCCTGGTTGTCCTGCGTATCCTGCTCACCCCTGGTTGTCTTGCCTATCCTGCTCACCCCTGGTTGTCCTGCTTATCCTGCTCACCCCTGGTTGTCCTGCTTATCCTGCTCACCCCTGGTTGTCCTGCGTATCCTCCTCACCCCTGGTTGTCCTGCCTATCCTGCTCACCCCTGGTTGTCCTGCTTATCCTGCCCACCCCTGGTTGTCCTGTTTATCCTGCTCACCCCTGGTTGTCCTGCCTATCCTGCTCACCCCTGGTTGTCCTGCCTATCCTGCTTACCCCTGGTTGTCCTGCTTATCCTGCTCACCCCTGGTTGTCCTGCGTATCCTGCTCCTCCAGTTTGCCCTGGCTTGGAGTACCATCATTAAAGACGAGTTTTTCGAGTAAGTCTGGCAATCACCCTGGATGAAGTTTCCTTTCTATCCCTTGCCTCCGTTGGGCAAGCCTGGCCGGACTGTCATTGCCCGACGGGGGACTCTACCCCTTCCTACCCCTTGCTGCCGTCGAGTTGTGCTCCACAAGCTACCCATGTGCCCTGCGACTTGCGCAGGCCTCCGTGTTCCTTCCTCGGAGGTCTGGGCCCTGCCTTGAAGTTATGCGGCTCCCCCAGAGAACTCCTAGATCCTGCCGGACCTCCATGAACCTCCTCTGAACTCCGGAATCCTCCTTGCCTGAACTCTAAGCCTCTCTTGGAACCCCAGAATCACCTTGAACGCCATGTCCCTCATGCATACCACGGTCCCCACATCTTGTCTATCGTTTAGTTCTTCCCATCCTGCCCCTAGTACTTCAGTGTCTGCGTCCTGCACTTGTGTCCAGCTGCCTGTCCCCTTATGACATTGATGACTGCATCGATGCTGTTTCAGGCACCTGCTCTGAGGCCGTGAAGTTAATCACATTGGCCACCAACGTCCACACTGACCTTAAGTACACTTGGTCCGTTTTAACAACTGCATTACCTTGCTCGATCTCTTTGTCTCAATCAAAGGAAATAAATTGCCGACCCTCTTCATTAGAAACATACCGGCTCCAAAAGTTACCTGGTCCATACCTCTTCACTCCCAGTTTCCTGTAAAAATGCTATTCCCTTTTCCCCTTTCCTTCATCTCATCAGTATCTGCTCCAAGAATGTGGCCTCCATTCCAGGCGATCAGAGCTGCCTTCTCTCCGCGGCCCTAAACATCGATTGCACTCTTTTCCACAGTTGCTGCCTGATCTTCTGAGTTCTTCCTGCATTTCAATCTATCAAAAATGATTAAAATATGTTCCCTTATTCGTCAATTGATATTGCGCTCATCTCCTCCGATGTTAACACATCCCCTCTTAGTGGGACCAAATGGCTCACAGTACTCCAAAATTGGCCTGCCCAGTGCTTTAAAAAGTTTCATTCAGCCTTACTTCTTGTTTTATATTCTATTCCTCTTGAAATGAATGCTAACATCGCATTGACATTTTACAACACTGACTCAACCTGCCAATAAACGTTTAGGGGATTCTGCACAGATCGCAAACGTCACCTTGCTCCTCAGATTTTTTTTATTTTGTTTTCACTCCATTGAGAATATATTCTATGCCTTTATTTAATCTAACAAAATGCATGGCCATACAGGGGAAGACACTGCATTCAATTAGCTACCTCTTTGCTATTCTCCACATCCGTTCAATTCATTATGGAGTCTGTCTACTTTCTAAAAACTATCTACCCCTCTACGTATCTTCGCATCATCTGAAGACATTGTCACAAAGCCATCTATTCCACTTTCACAGATAGTTCTTACGTATAACGTAAGTGGACCCAACACAGACCGCTGTGGAACATCACTAGTCACCGACAGCCTACCAGAAAAGGCTCTCTTTATTCTCACCCTTTCCTTCCTGCTATACAGTCATTGCTTTCTCTATGCTAGCTTCGGTCATCCAGTACCGTGGATCTTTACTTTTTAAGCAGCCTCATGTCTGATGCCCTATCAGAGGTCTTCGAAAAATCCAAGTGCACACCAGCTACCGATTCTACATTGTCTATTCTGCTTGATAATCTCTCAAGGAATTCCAGTAGTTTTGTCAAGCAAAACCGATCCCCGAGAAAAAAAACATGCTGACGTTTGTCAGAAATCATGTTGACTCTAATAATCGAGTTAAACATCTTCTTAGACACTGAGATCAGCCTAATTGTCCTGTCCTTTCTTCTGGCTCTCTCGCTTCATGAAGCTTTGAGTGACATTTGCAATTTTCCATTTCTCCGGAAGCATGCCGGAATCAAATGACACATGAAAGATGACTAGTGTTGCTTCCATAATCACGTGCTCCACATATTAGGACCCTGGAGGGCATAATATCTTGTCCAGGAGACTTTTAAAAATTCGGACTTCGATATCGAAAGAACATTATCCCTTCCAATGGCAACTTCACACACATTGTCCCTGACACTCTCGAGTTTCTGACATATTTCTCGGTCGTTTATACTGTATTTTTGATATTTCTGTATTCACCAGGTGGCCCTGTAATGCTACAGGGGACCCCTCTGTTTCTGGGATGAGGTCTCCCGATCTGCGCCAGGCTTTCGAAGCTTCCTTGTAGACATCTAGTCTGCTCAGATGACAGGGTATTGTTCCAGAGATGTTCATGTTCCCACATTTGTTAAATGCTTCTCCTGTAGTGATTATTTCATAAACTTACTGGGCTGTACTTTCCTATAGGTATTACGGCATGTGCTTCTTGTCAGAATGCATATGCTCACATGGGCTATGAATTCCGCTTTCTTTGATGAAATTATATTATTAGAAGGGTTACCTAACCTCTCAGTATGTAACACCCCGGGAAAGGTTCCACTGCTAAAGTAATGTAGCAGCTTCCTGCAGCAACCTCCTGTAGCAGCTGGGTTTGAATTATGGTTAGCGATAACGGGAGTTTTCTAATGTGAACTGGATCTTTTGTTAGGAGTCACCGTGATTACATGGAGCAAGGGTTCGTAGTTGACATAGGATAGGTTAATATGCCTCTTGCAAGAGTTAAGTTTAATTATAATGGGCCACTTTTGTTTTTTGCTATCGTTATTTTCTTTTCTAAACCTTTAGTTAAGATCCATAAATATAAATCCTTTTAGCTTAAGCCACGTGATATTATTCCTTGACACTGACTTTGTAAAGGGCAGCAAAGTGCATAGCATCCACACAAAACGGGGTTTGCGGTGGCAGAGCCCTTTCAATTACATGGGTTAGGCCAGACCAAAGTGTATATTAACCTAGACTTATTCAGCCAGGGAAACAAGCGGGGTTTCATGTTATTGTTTAATGTCTATTATTATTCTTCCCCCTTCGGTCCTCGGGAATATTAATCTAACTGTGCTGGAGTGTATTTTTTTTTTAGAAAGTTTGTCCTGTAACACCTTATTTTTCTTTGTAAATTTTCCAGATTGATATTGAGCCAAAATATTTTGTCAAATGAAGATGTTAATTCGAATATAACCATAGAATCATATAACAATTAGAGCATGGAAACAGGCCATCTCGGCCCTACTAGTCCATGTCGAAAGCCTACTCTCACCTAGTCCCACAGACTTGCACTCAGACCATCACCCTCCATTCCTTTCGTGTCCATATACTGATCCATTTTTTAAAATGACATAATCGAACCTGCCTCTACGGCTTCTACTAGAAGCTCATTCCACACAGCTACCACTCTCTGAGTAAAGAAGTCCCCCCTCGTGTTACCCTTAAACATTTGCACCCTAACTCTGAAATCATGTCCTCTTGCTTGAATCTCCCCTTCTCTCAATGAAAAAAAGCCTATCCACGTCAACTCTATCTATCTTTCCCCCACATAATTTTAATTACCTCTATCAAGTCCCCCCTCAACCTTCTATGCTCCAAAAAATAAAGAACTAACTTGTTCTTCCCTGTAACTTAGGTGCTGAAACCCAGGTAACATTCTACTAAATCTCCTCTGTACTCTCTCTATTTTGTTGACATTTTTCCTTTAGTTCGGTGACCAGAACTGTAGACAATACTCCAAATTTGCCCTCGCCAATGTCTTGTTCAATTTTAACATTACATTCCAAATCCTATACTTAATCCTCTGATTTATAAAGCCTAGCACACCAAACGCTTCCTTCACCACCCTATCCACATGAAATTGCACATTCAGGGAACTATGCACCATTATTCCTGGATCACTCTGTTCTACTGCATTCATCAATGCCTTACCATTTACCATGTATCTCCTATTTTGAATAGTCCTACCAAAATGTAGCACCTCACACTGATCAACATTAAACTCCACCTGCTATCTGTCAGCCCACTCTTCTAACTGGCCTAAATCTCTCTGCAAGGTTTGAAAACGTACTTCACTATTCACAACACCACATATCTTAGGGTCTCCTGCATACTTATGGTACTTATTGGTACTTATACCAATTTACCACCCCATCATCCAGATCATTAATTTATATGAAAAACAACATTCGACCCAGTACAGATCCCTAAGGCACACCACTGGTCACTGGCCTCCAACCTGAAAAACAGTTATCAATCACTGCTCTCTGGAATCTCCCATCTGGCCACTGTTGAATCCATTTTACAAATTCAATATTAATACCTAACGATTGAACCTTCCTAACTATCCTTCCATGTGCAACCTTGTCAAAGGCCTTACTGAAGTCCAAACAGACAACAACCATTGCTTTACCGTCGTCAACTTTCCTAGTAACCACTTCAAAAAATTTGATAGGATTTGTCAAACATGCCCTTCCTCGCACAAATCCATGTAGTCTGTTCCTAATCAGACCCTGTCTATCCAGATAATTATATATTCCGTTTCCAAGAATACTTTCCATTAATTTACCCACCACTGCCATCAAACTTACAGTGATTACTAGCTATATTATAGCTTGGATTACTCTTAGAAACCTTTTTAAACAATAGGACCACATGAGCAATTCTCCAATCCTCCGGCACCATCCCCGTTTCTAATGAAATTTGAAATATTTCTGTCCGAGCCCCTGCTTTTTCTACACTAACTTCCCTCAAGAACCAAGGGAATATCCTGTCAGGACCCGGAGATCTATACACTTTTATATTCTTTAGAAGTGCCAGTACTTCCTCTTCTTTAATCATCATAGTTTACATAACTACCATACTTGGTTCCCTTATCGTACACAATTCAATATCCTTCTCCTTAGTGAATACCGAAGAAATGAAATTGTTCAAAATCTCCCCCATCTCTTTTGGCTCCACACATAGCTGTCCACTCTGATTCTCTAAGGGACCACTTTTATCCCTTACTATCCTTTTGCTATTAATATAATTGTAGAAACCCTTTGGATTTATTTTCACCTTACTTGCCAAAGCAACCTCATATCTTCTTTTATCTTTTCTAATGTCTTTCTTAATATTCTTTTTACTTTCTTTATATTCCTCGAGAACCTCATTTAGTCCATGCTGCCTGTATATATTGTAGATCTTTCTCATTTTCCGAACCAGGTTTCCAATATCCCTTGAAAACCATTGCTCTCTCAAAGTTTTAACCTTTCCTTTCAACCTAACGGGAACATAAAGAATCTGCACCCTCAAAATTTCACCTTTAAATGACCTCAATTTCTCTATTACATCCATCCAATACAACAAATTGTCCCAATCCACTCCTTCTAAATCCTCAAGTGTTAGCCTTTCACCAATCAAAAATCTCAACCCTGGGTCCAGACCTATCCTTCTCTATAATTATATAGAAACTAATGGCATTGTGATACATTGGTTTTATCGGAAGTCTTCATTGCACATTTTGTTATGTTTACTAAAGAGCATAATTTGGCAGATTTTCTTAAGCCTGAATTAAATTATTTGGAAAGTTTGCTTTGTAGTAGTCTGATCTGTCTTTGCTTTGACACCTAAATACCTATATAGTTCATAGTCATCTATCAGTTGTATCGCATCATGCTAATCGGTTTGAAACTCGACGAACTCTATAACATCTTTCTCTCTGCTTAATGCTCTGTACTTATTCTTCTAGATTACATGTTCCTAATTTTGGAAAAGAGTACAACTATTGTTTTAATTGCTTTAGCTTTACTGGTGAAGTAGCATTTAATTTCAAATCATCCAGGAAGATTTGTTAAGGTATAAATTGTTTGGTTGATTCTGATCTGAAACCCTATGTTTCTCTGATTCAGTCAATTACAGACCGTGTTCAAAGAAAGTCCAAACCCGAGCAAGCATTGAGTGCCGTCGGGAAAATGCCTTGGTTTAATTTCAAATGCATGGGGAACCTGCGCCATCGTCTCTTGTGGGGTCGAACGTGCCGGGGAAATTCTTTACCGTGAGTCTACATGAGCGCAGAGTTTTTCTGTAGTCATTACTCTATGGAGGGTTGTAACCTGAGGTCGGTTCCTCACCTCTTGCCACTGGATGGAAAGTTCTACCCTGGACTCTTCTCGAATAACACTCACTGAGCGTCTTTACCGGAACAACAGAACAGGTGCAGCTCCGTGTAACCGCGGAAAAGCAATGACGACCAACCTAGGACTCTAACGATGCTGATACCATATAGTGATGATGTGGTGAGTGCGCATGCGGCTGAAACCAATGCTTTGACGTGCAGGAGTTACACATGTTTTGACTTGGTTTTCGAGAGAGAATATATTTTGTGAAAGGAGCTCGCTTCGTAGCTCTTATATTGGCTGTTGCCGAGTGTCGACCGTTACTGACGTGGCTGAATACATTTGTGTAAACCGACTATTCCGTTGTTGTCCTTGCCCCGGTCTACGTAGCAGGGAGAATCAGGGTTTAAGCGCTGTGTATTGGAGATGCGAGTTGGTGCAGGGAAGCAGGGTAGAGGAGGCAGGCTGGTGCAGGAAGACGGAATGGAAGGAGGGAGGCGAGTCAGGCAGGGTCGTGTCGGAGGCGGTACAGGGCAGGGAGGCCGGGCTAGGCAGGGATGGGGACAGGGCGGCCGATGTGGGACTGCAGAAGGAAAAGCCAGCTTCGAAGACCAGTGAGGCCGTAAACAGAAACACGGGCAGCATGGTCACCCTGTGTAAATAGAAGCAGTCACTACCCAGTATTTGCCATCAGCATAGGATCATACAGCAGGCAGCCCTTCAGCCCGTTGGTTCAATTCTGGTACCCAACAGCTTCGTATTGATTTCGTATAGTGGCAAATAAGCACAATTTTTGTTTGTTCATCACGATATTAGGGATTGCAGGCAAGAGTATATCCATCCTGCCCCACCAGGGCACCGCAATCTGGCTCGAGAAACCCCAGCACCACCACAGCTAGCCCTACGGCTAGTGAACCTGTGAACCTCTCACCCCGCTTCTTAAATCTGTATGGTGTACTTTTGAAACATATCTGCAACATAGGATAACGTTCCCACTGTGTGAACTATCCATGCCCTCCAACGGTTCGAACAGCCCAACCAGCCTCCTCCATTCCAGAAAAAGACAGAAAACCTGCACGGAACTCTCTTAGAGAGAAAGGGAAGGAGGGTTCCTAGAGATTAGGCGGGAGAGGAAGAGTGACTGGGTGAAATCTGCCGAGGAGGATTTGCAAGGTTTAAGGGCGGATAGAGGGATTGGGTGGTCGGACAGAAGGTGCGGAGTGTTTGGTACAGTGCTTAAAACAATCTTTGCACTCTACCTCGTACATCAGATAAATCAACTTATCTACAACATGGAGTGCTCAAATCTCACCCGAACAGGGATATTTATTTGATTACTACAGCACCTTCCCAACTTCTCTGCCCAGACCAACTTACTTTTCTCTCTCTCCTCAGTTCTAAGGAAATGTACTTAATCAAAACTAGTTTCCCTTTCTCTGGTAAAGTGAGAGGGGTGAAAGGGGATGGGAAATTGTGAAAGGGAGAGGGTGCGTGGGATATTACAGGAAGATTTTCGTGTTGTAAGGTTGCATGTAATCATACAGAATATAAGGTGTTGTTTTCCACCCTCAGCGTGGCCTCCTCACGACAGTTGAGGTGGCCATGGATGGACATATCAGAATGGGAATGAGAAATGGAATTAAACTCGGTTGCCAGTTTCCGAACACGCTTGTTCTGGCGGACGGAACATAGATGCTTGGCAAATCCGTCTCCCAATATATGTCGAGTCTCGTTGATATACAACAGGCCACACCGGGACCACCGAATGTCAGTGAGGGGGGAGGTGCAGGGGCAGGTGTAGCAACTGCTCCATTTGCCAGGAGGAAGATCGGTGGGCAGAGACGAATATACAATCCGTATGGAAAGCGGCAAAGGGCAAGAGTAACTATAACTTGTTCTACCCTGCTGCATGTTAAAACGCCATCCCCTGCTCTCAAGTCCCCAGTCGCCGCCGCATATGCTCTCAGGGTGAGGCTTTTCATTCTAGTGGTCTTCCACTTCCATTCCCATTGAGGTATGTCCATCCCTGATCTCCACTCTGTCATGATGAAGCCACACTTAGGATGGAGAAAGAGCGTCTGATGTTCTGATTGGCTTGCCTCCAACCCGATGGCATGAACAGTGATCTTTGAAACTTCCAGTAATGCTCTCCAACACACACAAACCTTTATATTTCCCATTTCGGAAACATCTATGGAAACAAATACACTGGAGTTTTCCGAATGAAACACTTCGGCAGGACTGGAAAACAGAAAACTGAGGAGTAGAGTAAAAAGTTGGGTGGAGGGGAGATAGAAACGCCATGTGATAGGTGAATGCTGGAGGGGGAGTGATGAGGTAAATAGATGGGAAGTGATTGGTGAAAGAGGATGGAGGCCATGGTAGAAAGAAGAATAAAAGTTGGGGGGAACACCAGAGGGAGGCGATGGGCGGACAAGCAAATGAAGTCAGAGAGGGAAAAGGCAATGGGAATTGGAGAAAAGGGGAAAGGGCCTGGGCACATTGCTGGAAGTTTTAGCCATCGATGTTCACGCCATCAGGTTGCAGGATATCCAAATAGAATATAAGGTGTTGTTCTAGTGGAGGAGTCCATGGATGGACAAATCTGAATGGGAATGGGAATTGGAATTAAAGTCGGTGGCCACTGCAAGATCCCGCTGGTTCTGGCGGATGGATAGTAGATGCATGGCGATGCGGTCTCCCAATCTACGTCGAGTCTCATCGATATACAGCAGGCCACACCGGGAGCAACGGGCACAATAAGTGACCCCAACAGACTCACAGGGGAAGTGTCGGCTCACATGGAAGGACTGTTTAGGTAAGGATCTGTGGCACTTCTTCTGCTTGCAAAGATAAGAAAGTGGCACACTGCGAGATCCGTATGGAGAGCAGAACGTGAATAAGGAGATAGGGAGAGGTCTGCTTGG
Organism: Hemitrygon akajei; assembly: GCF_048418815.1. NCBI lineage: Eukaryota > Metazoa > Chordata > Chondrichthyes > Myliobatiformes > Dasyatidae > Hemitrygon > Hemitrygon akajei. The sequence goes on along the minus strand of NW_027331973.1, from coordinate 1,913,219 downwards.
TTGTGGATGTCCGAGGAACTGAGAGAAGGGGATGGCGTTCTACGCTGGTACTTGTTCTATACCTCGTCTGACACTGCTACTTGTAAAACACCATCCTATTCTCTCAATTCCTTCAGCAGCGCCGCATATTCTCTCAGGATGAGGCTTTGCATTCTATGGTCAGACATTTTAATTCCACTTCCCATTCCCACTGCGGTGTATCCATCCACAGCCTCCTCCACTGTCGTAATGAGGCCACACGTAGGATGGAGTAATTACATCTTATAGTCCTCTTGGGTTGCATCGAACTGATGGCACAAACATTGACTTTACATACTTCCAGTAATGCCCTCCAGCAACACCCCCTATCTATTTCTCATCCCGTTTTCCCTCTCTCACCTTATCTATTTGACTGCCCATCGCCTCCCTCTGGTGCTACTCCTCGTTATTTGTTTCTTCTATGTCCTTCTCTCTCTTTCACCAACCAACTTCCCAGCTATTTACTTCATCCCTCCCCCTCAGGTTTCACCTATCACCTGGCGTTTCGCTCTAACCTCAGGACACTACCACCACACCACGATTTATGTCGATGCCTCAGCTTTTTCTTTTTCTCCAGTCTTAGAGTAGTGTTTCGTCCCGAAACTACCACTGTACTTGTTTTTTCATAGATGCTGCCTGGCCTGCTGAGTTCCTCAAGCAATTTTTGTGATTCTGATTCTAATTGTTAATAACTACTCCAGAGGACAGACCAGTACCCCTCCCTAGGTAATCTTCACTGCCCTCTCCGAGACTAACACTGTCCACAATACACTCGGTACATCTGCAAAAACGTCGCGCACAATTCGAACGAACTTTTCCCTCTTCACTGAGCAAGCTCTTTGGGGAGAAAGCCGAGCGCCATCAGTGCAGTGAGTTAGCGACTGTTCTCCCAGGCTGGTTTTCAGTCTGTGGTGTGGTGGCCCTGCTCCACAAACTGGGCATCAGCACCCACAGATCACTTTCTATTTAATAAAGACATTGTCTTCAGCACCACGGTAGATGACCTTACAACCATCCACACGATATTCCATTGCCACCTTCCCACACACTTACCCGGCCGCTGCATATTCCATTTCATCATCCCAAGCGCTGCTCTGCGCTCACACCTACACATGGTGAATGTCGTCAGAAACTTTGGTCCTTGGATCTGTGTCACTCCTCAGTTCATGGGTGACGTCGCTGTGTCCTGAACACCATTGACCGTGATTTCCCACTCTTACAGACTGCCAACATGCTGGAGGTGCATTTAGACCCAGTGTTTCTTTTGTGATCAATAACCCAGACCCAGGCTTAACTTCAACAACATCTCCGGCACGGTGTTTTGTCTGATACTGAGTCTCTGCGGGTGGGTTGAAGATGATATGGCAGGGTAGAGAGCGAGGTGGTTGAACATATTCCAGACGGAGACAGAGGGATGGGGACAGAACATGGCGAAATGGGGACAGGGGCCGAGGGACGGATGGGGGAGAGAGATGAAATTGCTCAATAGAGACTGCAGGAGTTGCGAGAGAGAGCAGCTGGAACAGAGATGTAGATGTAAGATTGTGTGAATTAGAGAGAGAAAGCACAGTTGAAGAGGCAAGGGGAGGGAGAGAGACTGACAGAAAGAGAGAGAGCGAGAGAGACAAGGAGAAAGAGTGAGAGAGATGATATTGAGAGAGAGGAGTGAGAGGAAATGAGAGAGAGAGAGAGAGAGACAGAGAGAGAGAGAGAGAGAGGTGGAAATAGGGGGCGATAAGTCCAGAATAACCCCTTGTTTCTAACATCCACTGACTACTGTTCCAATACTGAGACACTAAGTACTACGGCTTAGCTCAGTGCTGTCTTGCTGTACTGGTTGTGTGTTTGCCCAGAGCCTCTATATACGGCGAGATAACACAGGCTGTTGCTGTGCAGAACAGCCATTGCAGGAGACGGAAAAAAAAAGAAACTCGTGATTTTAAGTACTTCGCCCGCAAATATTGCATCGGGATGAAGGGGTTAACCTATGAGGAGAGATTGAGTAGCCTGGGATTATATTCTCTGCAGTTCAGATGAATGAGAGGGGATCTTATAGAAACATGCAACATTTTGAAAGGGATAGAAAAGATAGAAGTAGGAAAATTGTATCCATTGGTAGGTGAGACTCGAACTCGGGGACATTGCCTCAAGATTCAGGGGAGAAGATTTAGCAAGGACATGAGGAGAATCTATGGAATTCTCTGCCCAGGGAAGCAGTTGAGGCATCTTCACTAACTATATTTAAGAAACAGTTAGGTAGTTTTTTTTTAACATTGTAAGACAATTAAGGGTTATGGGGAAGAGGCAGGTCGATGGAGCTGAGTTTACAGACAGATCGTCCATAAACTTATTGAATAGCGAGACAGGTTGGATGGGCCGGATGGCCTACTCCTGCTCCTGTTTCTTATTTTTTTAATGTTCTTATGATCGTATGGAGCTACTTTGTGCAAACAGATGTTCATTGATTAACTAGGACACCGCCGCAATGTCACAAACATGAGTGGATCCAGACAACAGCTGACCTACTTTGCCTACGAGGAGGACAGTATGTGAGACACCTCACCGTTCTCCACAATGCTTCCAAATGAACCTCAGCCACTTATGCAAATAGATGAAGACATCTGTGTAGTTAGAATCCTAGTTTGATCGTCATCACATTTCGGACGTTACACAGAACTGGACCTATTCTGTTGTCGAGCTACTGACCGTCATTGTCTATATTCCGAGCAGGGTGAGTTTGGAATACAACAGTAAAATCACGGGTCAAATCCAGTGGCAGCAGTTCTGGGCACCGACCTCAGGTTAAATCACTTCGTACAGCAACCCATACTGCAGAACTGTGCGCTCATGTAGAGTGACTGTAAGAGATGGTCCCAGCACGTTGTTCCGCCCCCTAAGACAGCAGTGCAGGTTACCCATGCAATTCCCAGCGACACTCTCAGACTACTGGGGTTTTGACTGTCTTCAAACCGGCCCTCTAATTCAACTGAAACAGAGGAATATAGGGATTCAGTTCAGAAGCAACCAAACCAATTACACCTTAAAACACCTTCCTGATGATTTGAAATTAAATGCTAGTTCACCTTTAAAGCTAAAGCTATGAATGCAAATAGTAGAACTTTTTTTGAAAAAAAGTCTGACATATAGATTGGACTAGATAACCACAGAACATTAAGCAGAGGGGAAGATGTAGTAGAGTTAGTTGAATTCAAAAATGAGTACCATGAGATGATACAACAGATGGATGAACATGAAATATATACAATAGGTATTTAGGTGTCTACAACAAGCAAAATGGAACATATTCCGACAAATGAAAAAAGCGTTCCGTATAATTTACTTCAGGCTTTCGAAAATCTGCCGAACAAAGTTCAATAGTAAATTTACAACAAATGCAAAGAACGCTTCTGTGATATCCGTGTTAACGTCTTTGTTTTAGCAACATATTTCGGCCGAAATCATTCTCGAAAATTTACAAAGAACAGTAAGAACTGAAAAGGATCACATTCCAAAACACCCATTATCTCTAAACATATCCTATACCCAGCTTCTACAGAATGGCCATTACATTAGCAGTGGAACCTTCATTTCAGAAGGAATAGAATATAAAAGCAAGGCGTAATTTTGAATGAAGCTTTATCGAGCGCTGGGGAAGCCGCTCATGCAGTACAGTGAGCCGTTTTGGTCCAACTATGAACGGATGTGCTATCATCAGACAAGGGCAGTGCAGCATCAATCGCAGAGGAAGGGAAAACATATCTTTGAAGGATTAAAATACTGGAAGAACTTAAAAGGCCAACCTTATTGGCAATCTTTCCAAGAGCAGAAGAGTATCTTATAAAACCTCAGCAACATCTTGTTGTTTTTATATTATATTCCACTTTGAAATGAATCAAAACATTGCACTTTCCTTCTTTATGACAACTCAATCTGTAAGTCAACCTTCACGGAGTCTAGCAAGTCGTCTCTTCAGGCCCTCTGCTCCTCTCATGTTTGAATTGTCTTAGATAACATTCTGCACGTTTGTTCCTTTTGCCAAAATGCATTTTCATTCCTTTCTGAAAACTGTATTCCATCTGCTATTTTTTTCGACCATTCTGCCAATTTGTATAAGTCCTTAGACCATGAAGGCATTAGACAAAGGAGTAGAATTAATCCATTCAAACCAATGATCCTGTCTATCATTTTATAATGGCTGATCCCGGATCGATTCAACCCCATACACCTGCCCTCTCACCATATACCCTGATGCTCAAATTTCCTTCCTCAATCGTATTGCTTCCTCGGCACTACCGACCCATCCAACTATCTTCAGAACATCTCTGAACGTTGCAAGAAAGCTATCAATTCCATTATCTCAATCATTGACAAGCAATATGAGAGGTAGCATTCTAAATACAGGCCCCTGAGGAAGATTGCCAGTTACTGGTAGCCAACCAGATAATGCCTCCTTTATTCCACTTGCTGACTCCTGCTATTCTACAATCTTGAATGCCATGTGATGTTATCTTGTTATGAAGCATCATGAGTAGCACCATATCAACTGCTTTTCAAAAATCCAAGTAAAGGACATCCACTGCCTTTCCTTTTCTCCATACTACTTCTAACGTCCTTAAAGAACTGTTTCAGATTTGTCAGGCACGATGTCCATTGACAGAGATCATGCTGTTTTTGACAGCTTTATCATTCATCTCCAATTACCAGAAACATCATTGTTATTACTGGACACCAAAACGTTCAAAGCTACCTAGGTTAGTCTATAAGTCTTAAAATGTTTTTCTTTATTTGCCTTCCTCCCTTCTTAAAGTGTGCAGTAACATTTGAAATTATACTGTCCTCCGAACCCATACCAGAGTCGAGTGATTCTTGAAAGATCATAACCAATGCATCTGCTATCTCTTCGGCAACATCTTTAAGACCTTCGTGTTGTACAATGTATGCCTTTTCGTTTCCCTGGCACTTTTTCGTTTGTAATAGCAAAGGCTCTCACTCGTTCTCCCTGTCTTCCACAGTAAGGTCTAATGCAAAGTTCTCATTCGGCTCATATGCCATTTCTTTTCCCCCTATTACTACTTCACCAGCATCACTTCCAGTGGTCTATTTTCAGCTCTCACCTCCTTTTTACTCTTTTCGTAACTGAAAAACAGACTTTTAGCATCCTACTTCATGTCATTGGCTAGTTTGCCCACATATTTAATTTTTTTGATTATTTTGAGTTTCCTGGCCACGTTTTTGGATTAAAAAAAACACAATAACTTATTAAACATGATGCGACCCTTCCTACAGTGAAAGCTTCAGTCCGAGAACCAAGTGACTCTGCTATAAAAGTTGACTGTGCAATATTGCTAGTTTCTAAATTAAAATCTTCCCGTAGAATGCTGCAAACAAACTTTGTTTTTCGTATTTATTTGTTTGTGCAATTTGAGCCTGAGAAGGGAAGGTCATACTTTTTTTTACACAAAGTCCAAATTTTCTAAATCAGTGTTAACAGTAATAAATACAAGGTGTTGCTCTTTCTAGCCGACACACAGATTTCTACTTCTCCCTTCTGCAAAACTCCTTCCACATATCGCATTGGTTCGCTGCCCTGATTTGGATCTTTTAATCCCTAATTTCCGACGATACATCAGTCAGGTACACTACCACGCCTCATTCCTCCTCATGTCTTACCCACTCTAAACTCCGTTCTCTCTGCGCCTATCCCAAACTTACCAAAAAAAAACCCCAGACAAAGTTTGTGCTGTTGTAATGTTTCGGACTGAATTTGTGGAGTCCAACACCTCCTTATCCCTACCACTTGAAGAAAGCCCAGCTCCGCAGCGTCACAAAACTGTCTCTGACACTGTTACTGACCTCATCAGTTCTGCAGAACTCATAAACCACTGTCACCAAATTCACAGATCCTTCACCCAGATCTGCTTATTTTGACCCAATACCCAAGATCCACAATCGCGACTGTTCCGGGTAGGCCCATTTGCTGCCTGTTCCTGACCCACTGTACTCCAATGCTCGTACCTCAAACCGATTCTGTCTTCCCAGATTCAGTCTCTTCCCAGCTACATCGGCGAAGCTTATCATGCTCGTGATCTCCTCTCTAATGATCAATTTCCTGACCACGATTGCCTCATTTTCAGTGTGAATGACCACTCTCAATACGCCTTACCCTGATCCGCCATCACTTTCCTCTGTCTGGCAGAATTCATCCTCACCCTCAATATTTTTCCTTCGGCTCCTTCTACTTTATCCAGGCACGAAGGCTGTTTATGGGCTTCGTCCCTGTGCCAAACTTTTCCCAGAAATGTTCCCCATCTTGTCCTCCAGAACACTGATGACAGCATTGATGCTTTTCATGCACCTGCTCTGAGGCCGTGAATTTCATCACATTTGCCACCGACGTCCACACTGACCTTAACTACACTTGGTCCATTATAACAACTCCCTTCCCTTGCTCAATCTCTGTGTCTCCCATCACTGGAGATAAATAGTCGAACCTCTTCATTAGAAACATACCGGCTCCAACAGTTGTCCGGTCCATATCTCTTCCCTCACAGTTTCCTGTAAAACTGCTATTCCCTTTTACCCTTTCCTTCATCTCATCCGCATCTGCTCCAAGAATGGGGCCTCCATTCCAGATCAGAGTTACCTTCTCTCTGCGGCCCTAAATACAGATTGCACTCTTTTCCACAGTTGCTGCCTGATCTTCTCAGCTCTTCCTGCATTTTAATCCTTCAAAATTAATTAATTAAAAATAATTCCCCTCCTGTACAAATGATACCGCACTCACCTTCTCCGATGTTAGCACATCCCTTCTTAGTGAGACCAAAACGGGTCACAGTACGCCAAAAGCAGCTTGCCCAGCGTTTTCTGAAGTTTCATTCAGCCTTACTTCTTGCTTTTATATTCTATTCCTCTTGAAATGAATGCTAACATCGCATTGGCATTTCGCAGCAGTGACTCAACCGGCCAATAAACGTTTAAGGAATTCTAAAATATCCCGTGCTTTTATTTAATCATATAGGAGAAGACACTGCATTCAATTCCCTACCTCTTTGCCCATTCTCCCAATCTGTCTAAATCACTGTGGAGCCTGTCTGCTTTTTCAAAACTATCTGCCCCTCTACCTATCTTCGCATCGTCTGAAGATTTTGCCACAAAGCTATCTATTCCACTTCTGCAGAATGTTAGAACATAGAATATAGAACGTAGAACTACACAGCACAGTACTGGCCATTCGGCCCACAATGCTGAGCAGACCCTTAAACCCTGCCTCCAATGTAACTATCCACCTTAAATTCCTCCATATGTCTGTCTAGTAGTCTCTTAAATTTCACTAGTGTGTCTGCCTCCACCACTGACTCAGGCAGTGCATTCCACGCACCAACCACCCTCTGAGTAAAACATTTTCCTCTAATATCCCCCTTGAACTTTCCTTCCCTTACCATAAAGACATGTCCTCTGGTATTGGGCAGTGGTGCCCTGTGGAAGAGCAGCTGACTGTCCACTCCATCTATTCCTCTTAATATCTCATATACCTCTATCATGTCATCTCTCATCCTCCATCTCTCAAGAGAGTAAAGCCCTAGCTCCCTTAATCTCTGATCATAATGCATACTCTCTAAACCAGGCAGCATCCTGGTAAATCTCCTCGATACTCTTTCCAATGCTTCCACATCCTTCCTACAGTGAGGTGATCAGAACTGGACACAGTACAGCAAGTGTGGCATAACCAGAATTTTATAGAGTGCATCATTCCCCAGCGACTCTTAAACTCTATCCCTCGACTTATGAAAGCTAACACTTCATAAGCTTTTGTAACTACACTATCTACCTGTGAGGCAACTTCCAGGGATCTATGGACTTGTACCCCCATATCCCTCCGCTCATCCACACTACCAAGTACCCTGCCATTTAGTTTGTACTCTGTCTTGGAGTTTGTACTTCCAAAGTGTACCACCTCATACCTCACCGTTCTGAACTCCAGCTGCCACTTCGCAGCCCAATTCTGCATCCTATCAATGTCACTCTGCAATCTTCGACAATTCTCAACACGATCTACAACACCAGCAAACTTTGTGTCGTCTGCAAAATTGCCAACCCACCCTCCTACACCCACACCCATGTCGTTAATAAAAATCACGAGAAGTAGGGGTCCCAGAACAGATCCTTGTGGGTCACCACTAATCACAACCCTCCAATCTGAATGTACTCCCTCCACCACGACCTTCTGCCTTCTGCAGGCAAGCCAATTCTAAATCCATCTGGCCAAACTTCGCTGAATCCCATGCCTTCAGATTTTCTGAATAAACCTACCGTGTGGTACCTTGTCAAATGCTTTACTAAAATCCATGTAGATCAGATCCACTGCACTTCGCTTATCTATGTGCATGGTCACCTCCTCAAAGAACTCTATCAGGCTTGTTAGGCATGATCTGCCCTTCACAGCACCAAGTTGACTGACCCTGATCAGACCATGATTCTCTAAATGCCCATAAATTCTATTTCTAAGACTTTTTTTCCAACAGCTTTCCCACCACAGACGTAAGGCTCAATGGTCTACAATTACCCGGACTATCCCTACCACCATTTTTTGAACAAGGGGACAACATTCACCTCCCTCCAATCCTCCGGTACCATTCCCGTGGACAACGAGCACATAAAGATTCTAGCCAGAGGCTCAGCATTCTCTTCCCTTGCCTCGTGGAGCAGCTTGCGGAATATTCCATCAGGCCTCGGGGACTGATCCGTCCTAATGTATTTTAACAACTCCAAAACCTCTTCTGCCATAATATCAACATGCTCCAGAACATCAACTTCACTCATATTGTCCTCACCGTCATCAAGTTCCCTCTCATTGGTGAGTACCGAAGAGAAGTATTCATTGAGGACCTCGCTCACTTCCAGAGCCTCCAGGCACATCTTCCCACCTTTATCCCTAACCGGTCTTATCTTCACTCCTGTGAACCTTTTCGTCTTCACATAATTGAAGAATGCCTTGGGGTTTTTCTTTACCCAACTCACAAAGTCCTTCTCATGCCCCTTTCTTGCTCTCCTCAGCCCCTTCTTAAGCTCCTTTCTTGCTACCCTATATTCCTGAATAGATTCATCTGAACCTTGCTTCCTAAAACTCACGTATGCTGCCTTCTTCCATCTGACTAGATTCTCCACCTCACTTGTCACCCATGGATCCTTCACACTACCATTCTTTATCTTCCTCACCAGGACAAATTTATCCCTAACATCCTTCAAGATATCCTTAAACTTCGACCACATGTCCATAGTACATTGCCCTGCAAAAACATCATCCCAATTCACACTCGCAATTTCTAGACTTATCGCCTCATAATTTGCCCTTCCCAAATTAAAAATCTTCCTGTCCTCTCTGATTCTATCCTTTTCCATGATAATGCTAAAGGCCAGGGAGTGGTGGTCACTGTCCCCCAGATGTTCACACACTGAGAAATCTGTGACCTGACCCGTTTCGTTACCTAATACTAGATCTACTATGGCATTACCCCTAGTAGGAATGTCAAACCCAAGGTCCTTTTGTTCATCCACACTCTTAAGTAACTGACCATTAATCCTAACTCAGTCTTCTGGTTCCAGAATGCATGACCTCACGCTTATCCGGATTGAACTTCATCTGCCATTTTTCTGCCCAACTCTGCAGCCTGTCTATATCCTTTTGCAACCTTCGACAACCTGCAGCTCCTTCCACAATTCCTCCAATCTTCGATTCATCCGCAAACTTACTCACCCATCCTTCTGCCTCTACATCCAGGTAATTTATAAAAATTACTAATAGCAGGGGTCCCAGGACAGATCCAGGCAGAACACTTTCCTTCCACAACTACCCTCTGCTTTCTTCCTTTAAGCCATTTTTTTACCCAAACAGCCAAGGTTCCAATTATCCCATTCTCATGAATTTCTGGATGAGTCTCTCGTGAGGGACCTTGTCAAATGCCTTACTAAAGTCCATGTAGTCTACGTCCAGTGCCCAACCCTCATCAATTTCTTTTGTTACCTCTTCAAAAAACTCAGTCAGTCTCGTGAGGCTAGATCTTCCCTTCACAAAGCCATGTTGACTATTCATGAGTAGACTGTACTTCTCCAAATGCTCGTAGATCCTATCCTTAAGAATCCTTTCCAGTAGTTTGCAGACCACCAACGTAAGACTCAACGGTCTATAGTTCCCAGGTTTCTCCCTATTACCTTTTTCAAACAAGGGTACTACAGTTGCCATTCTGCAGTCCTCCGGCACTTCCCCTGTAGCCCGAAAGGTTTCAAAGATCATAGCTAATGCTCCTGCAATCTCTTCTCTCAATTTCCACAAAAACCTGGGGTGTATCATATTCGGTCCTGGGGATTTATCAATCTTAATGTTTTTAAGAAGATCCAGCACCTTCTTCTTCCTTAATCTCCACATTGTCCAGCACACAGGCCTGCTCTACTTTGACCTCATCCTGATCAAGATCCTATTCACATGTGAATATTCAAGCAAAGTATTCATTTACGACCTCCCCAGCCTCCTCAGCCTCCAGGAACATGTTGCCCTCTTTGTCCATCAGCGGTCCCACCTTCGTGCTCTTCATCCTCCTGTTCTTCACACACCCCTAGAATGCATTGGGGTTCTCCTTAATCCTACATGCCAAGGCCTTCTCATGCAACCTTCGTGCTCTCCTACTTCCTTTCCTTAGCCGCTTCCTGGCTACCCTATATTTCTCATGAGGCCCTCCTACTTCATGCTTCTTATATGTAACACATGCTTCCTTTTCCTTCTTGACGAGTTGCCTCACGTGTTTCGTCAACCACGGTACCCTTTTCCAACCATTTTTTCTTTGCCTCAGTGGGACAAACCTATCCTGAACCTAGCTCAAGTGGTCCCTAAATTTCTTTCACAGCATTTCTGTGCTTTCCCCTTTGAACATCTGCTTCCAATTTACTCTCGCTAATTCCTGCCTCATCCCTTCCCGAATTAAGCACTTTAGCATATCTTCCGATTTTATCCATTTCCATAGCTATGCTAAATCTAAGGGAATTGTGGTCACTCTCACCAAAATGCTCCCCCACCAAAAGGTCTGTCACCTGACCAGGTTCATTACCCAGAACTAGATCCAATATAGCCTTTCCTCTCTTCGGCCGGTCCACATACTGTGTCAGGAATCTTTCTTGAACACACCTGACAAATCCTGCCCCATCTATCCCCCTTGCACTCAGGGCGTGCAGGTCAATATGAGGGAAGTTAAAATCACCCATAACTACTACCCTGACTTTCCTGCACCATTCTAAAATCTACCTGTTTATCTGCTCCTCCGTGTCCCGAGAGCTATTTGGGGGCCTACAGACTTCTTCCAGCACAGTGATTGATCCCTTCCTATTTCTGACTTCCACCCAGACTGACTCCATTGCCGCTCTTTCTGCAACGTCCCCATTTCTATAGCCGTGATAATATCCCTGATCAACAATGCCACTCCACCCCCCCCCCCCCTTTTTTATCTCCCATCCTATTCCTTTTAAAACACTTGAACACCGGGACCTACATCATCCAATCCTTCCCTCCCGCAACCAAGTTTCTGTAATGACCACAACATCGTAGTTCCACATACTAATCCATGCTCTAAGTTCATCCTCCTTGTTCCTAATACTCCTAGCATTGAAATAGTCACATTTCAACCCATTTAACTGGCTACAATTATGTTTTGTCCCCTGCCTGTCCTTCCTCATCAACTCAGAACTCTTAGCATCATGCCCTTGTCCTTCTACCTTAATCCCTGCACTCACATTCTGATTCCCACTCCCTTGCCAAACTAATTTAAACCCTCCCCAACAGCTCTATCAAGCTTGCCCGCCATGATATTGGTCCCCATGGTATACAGGAGCACCTGGTCCTCTTTGTACCGGTTACAGCTGCCCCAAAAGAGGTCCGGATGATCAGAAATCTGAATCTCTGACTCCTGCTCCATCCCCTCAGCCACGCATTTATCTTCCACTTCATTCTATTTCTATTCTCACCGTCGCGTGGCACAGGCAGTAATCCCAAAATTACTACCTTTGAGGTCCTGCTTTTCATCTTCTTTCAGGACATCTTCCTTTTCCCTACATATGTCATTGGTACCAATATGTACCAGACCTCTGGCAGTTCTCCCTCCCACATCAGGATATCTTGGACGCGATCAGAAACATCCGGGACCCTGGCACCTGGGAGGGAAAGTAACATCTGAGTTTCTTCACTGCATCCACAGAATCGCCAGTCTGACCTCCGGACTGTAGAGTCCTCTATCACTACTGCCTTTCTCTTTCTTTCCCTACCCCTATAAGCTACAGGGCCAGACTCTGTGCCAGAGGCACGACAACTGTCGCTTCCCCCAAGTACTCAAACAAGGGTACTTATTGTCAAGGGGTACAGCCACAACGGTACTCTCTAGTACCTGACTCTTCCCCTTCCCTGTTCTGACTGTGACCCATTTCTCTGTTCTCCGTGGCCCCGGTGTGACCACCTGCCTTTACCTCCTCTCTATCACCTCCTCACTCTCCCTGACCAGACGCAGGTCATCGAGCTGCATCTCCAGTTCCCTAACACAGTCCCTTAGGAGTTGCATCTCGATGCACCGGGTGCAGATGTGGCCGTTCGGGACGCCGGGAGACTCCAGGACCTTTCACATCTGACACCGACCACAGAAAACCGGCCTCACACACATACTACTTCCTTTCGGAATCAACATCTGCCCCGCCTCCTCCCGTTACCGCCCAAGCCGGTTGTTCCAAGGCCCTTTAAATCTGCTGCCTGCTCCCGACACTGCCCGCTGGATACGGCTGCCTTCTGTTTAAACTGTTCGCGCTCAACTAGCTGACGTCACGCACCTGCGCAGTCTGGCCCCTCTCCCCCCAATCTCTCTTTTCTAATTATAGACCAGTTTCTTTACTCTCATACTTTTCCAAAATATTGGAACATATTATTAAGAAGGTTAAATAATTTCATAACAATACATAATATACTTTGTGAACAACAATGTTTTCAGAAAAAAAAGGAACCACTACAAGAGCATTAATAGCTTTTTTAGAAGAAATATCAAAAGCTATAGAAAGAATTGAATGTACAGTGGGAATATTCCTTGATTTACAAAAAGCATTTGACACCATGGACCATCAATTATTATTAACAAAATTAAAAAGATATGGTATTAGAGGGGAGACGCATGACAGGTTAACTAGTTATTTGGAAGACAGGTATCAGTATGTACATATAAACAACTTTTGAGGGTACTAATTTTTGAGAATTCAAAACTTTTGAGGGTAACTTGTGGGGTTCCACAAGGTTCAGTGATTGGTCCATTGCTGTTCATTTTGTATAAAAAACAATACATGAATGGTTTCTCAGATATAAAATGTATATTACTTGCTGATGATACAACTATACTTTGCAGTGGGGAACATCTGAAACAACTTTTGGATACAGTGGAGATAAAATAAAAAAACATAAAGAAATTATTTGATGCTAACAATTTATCACTGAATATAGGTAAAACTAAATTCAGAATATTTGGAAACCGTGCACTAAATTCATATAGTAAACTTAGAATAAATGACATTGAATTTGTTAAGGCATCTGAAACAAATATTTAGGAGTGGTAATAGATAATAAATTAAGCTGGAAACAAAATGTAAATTATGTCAAAGCAAAAATGTCAAAATTTATTGCAATAATGTACAAAGCACAAGATTTCCTATCATAGTCCCATTCATGACTGACTGTGTAGAGTTATGGCGAAATACATACAAAACAAATTGAAACTCAAATTTTCTACTTCAAAAGAAGTCCATACCAATTGTAAGTAAGACAAGTTATTATGAGCCAAACAATCCACTATTTATTCAACTAAACACTTTAACATTCAGAGATTTCGTAGATTTCAAAATAATAAATAAAGTAAAAATGGTCAATTACCACATAATATCGAAAGGTTGATTAAAATGAGAGAAAAGCAACATGATTTGAGAGGAACATGTATATTTCAAAAACAAGGGATAAGAACAAATGTAAAAAATTCATTGTATTTCAGTCAGAGGGGTGAAGCTATGGAACAGTTGTAGTGTGAATTTTTTAAAAAAAGCATGTACCACACTTCACAAGTTTAAAATATTTAAAAATAATTTAATGAACACATATAAAATACATGATTTAAAATGAATGGGAGTAATGTAAACAAATGATACTCGGAATTGGAATTTTGTGTTAAAGATAATGATTTTTTTCTTTTGATATGAAGATTGACGCCAAATATGTTTTTGTATAAGGAAGAGGGATAGGCGTAATAAGCTGTAGCTTCAGCCTTCACCCTTTTGGTCTGTTTTAAAGAATATCTACGTTTTTGTTGTTCTGTGAAACCATCGTTGAGACTGATGTTTTTTTTTTGTTTTTTTTTTGTAGTGACCAAAATAAAATGTCAATCATTCTTTCAAAATATCTTTCAGAATCTTCGTTGTGATTAGTCGCCAGCCTCTCCGCACTAATGACCTTCCTAGTTTCATTCTGCAAGTTTTTAAACTCTTCCCAATCCTCTATCTTCCCACTAACTTTGGCTTCATTGTTTGCCGACTCTTTGCTTTTACTTATCGTGATACTACATGACAACACAGTTCTGCAGGAGGGATTCCTATATGGAGGGATGTTTACCTGAGGTCAGTCGCAGGACCTGATGCCACTGATTTTGACCTGGGGATTGACAGTTCTATCGCAGCCCAACCTACCCCGATAATACACATTAACTTGGATAAGATGGACAACAGAACAGGTGCAGCTCCCTGTCACTGCGGAAATGCGATGGTGATCAAACTGGGACTTTAACGATACAGATGCCTTTCCTCGTTTGCATAAGTGTTTCAGGTTCATCTGGAAAACCGTGAGCTGTCTCAGATACTGACGTCCCAGTAGGCAAAGTAGGAGCTGGATTCAGATGTCTGGACCGACAAATGTTTGTGATATTGAATTGGTTTCCGAGTCAAATAATGAACTTCGGTTTGCACAAGATGATGTAACATTTGCGGTTGAAGAACTTAAAATCACGAGTTGTTTTTCTTCTCCTGCATTGGCTGTTCTCTATAGCAACAGCCCGTGTCATCTCTCCATATATACAGGCTGTGGACAAGCACAGAATCAGAACAGCACGGTACACTGTCAGCCAAAGCACCAGGCGTCTCTGCAGTGGAACTGTCGTCACTGGATGAGAGAGGCAAGTAATTATTCTGTACATATCATTCTCGCTCTTGCTCTCTCTCTCTCTCTCCCTCCCCCTTCTCTCTCCCTCTCCCCTCTCCTTCTCTCTCTCTCTCTCTCTCTCTCTCTCTCTCTCTCTCTCTCTCTCTCTCTCTCTCTCTCTCTCTCTCTCTCTCTCTCTCTCTCTCTCTCTCAGTCTCACCATCTCCTACCTCTCTATCTCTGTTATGGCTCTTTTATCTCCCAGTTCCTCCGGTATCGGTCTTACAATATCATTTCTTTCTCTTTGTCTCTCTCTCTGTGCGTCATTCTTCCCTCTGCCTGTGTCCCCATTATCCAATACCCCGCCCCCAGCCGTCCGTTTCTGCTAAAGTACATGTATCCACCTCGATCTCTACCCTCCTATATCGTCTTCATCCCATACAAAGGGAATCTGTGTCAGACAAATCAGCGTGCCAGAGATGTTGGCGAGGTTAAACTCGGCGGTCGGTTAATAATTACAAAACGAACAGTTGGTCTACATGCATCTCTGTCATCTATGAGAAGAGAGAAATCATGGTCAGTGGTGCTCAGGTCCCAGCGACGTCAGTCCATGAACTGAGGGGTGACACTGTTCCTATTAACAACGTTTCCGACAACAGTCGCCAGAGTGAAGGTATGAGCGAAGGGCAGGGCGTGGGATGATGAAAGGGGATATGTTGTGACTGAATGAGTGTGTGGGAAGGTGGCAATGGAAAATCATGTGGATTCCTATAAGGGTATCTACTTTGCTGCAGAAGACAGAGTCATTATTAAACGGAAAAAGATTTGTTTGTGGTGATGCCCAGTTTGTGGAGCTGTACCACCATACCCAGAGACTAAAGATCACCTTATGGGAACAGTCGCTGATCCAGTCTATAGCTGGTACTTTTTCCCGGGCAGGTTGACTACAGAAGCGTCCAATTTTGCGCGTTGTTTTTGCTGATGTACCCGCTGTGTTGTGGACAGCTTTAATTTAAGATTAAACATGGTGGAAACTGGTCTCTGATCTGTGGAGAATCAGAATCAGAATCACAAAAAAATGCTTGAGGATCTTAGCAGGCCAAGCAGCATCTCTGAAAGAAGAAGCACAGTCGTAATTTCGGGGCGAAACACTTCGGCAGGACTGCAGAAAATTAACAGTTGAGAAGTAGATTTAAAAGGCACCGGGTGGGAGTGCGAAACACCAGGTGTTTAGTGAAACCAGGAGCTGGGGGCGGGGAGGGGATGATGAAGTAAATAGCTTGGAAGGTGAAAGAGACAGAAGACCATAGAAGAAGAAAAAAGTGGATAAGCACCAGAGGGAAGCGATGGGCAGTCAAGGAGATATAGTGAAAGAGGTTAAAGAGATGGGAAGTAGAAATTTGGGGGGGGGGGGGGGGGTGTGGTTGGAGGGCATTACTGGACGTTTAGAAAATTGACAATCCATCCACTAGAACAAGCGGAATCGCTCACTGGCCAACGATTTTAATTCCGATTCGTATTTCCATTCCGATTTCTCCATATATGGCCTCTTCCGTTGTCGTCATGGGGTTACGCTTAGTTTAAAGGAACAACACCTTATATTTCGTTGGTATAGGTGCAACCTGACGGCACGAAAAGAGATGTCTCAATCTTCGTGTAATGCCCCACGCCCCCTCCCTTTTCACCATTTCCCATTCCCCCTCCCCCCCTCTCACCCTATCTCCTTTCCCGCCCATCGCCTCCCTCGTATTCCTCCCCCATTTTTATTTATCTTCCATGGCCGTCTGTCTGTTTCACCAAACAAACTCATCACTCCCCCTGCAGGCTTCACCTATCACCTGATGTTTCCTCTCTCTCTCTCTCTCTCTCTCTCTCTCTCTCTCTCTCTCTCTCTCGCTCTCTCTCTCTCTCTCTCTCTCTCTCTATCCCTCTCTCTCTATCCCTCTCTCTCTCTCTCTCTCTCTCTCTCTCTCTCCTCTCTCTCTCTCTCTCTCTCTCTCTCTCTCCCTCTCCCCCCTCTCCCTCCCTCCCCCTCTCGCTCTACCCCCCTCTCTTTTCCTCACACCCCACACACACCCACCTTGTAATACTGCTCCGCAGCTTTTTTTCAATCCAGTACTGTCGAAGGTTTTCGGCCGAAACGTCAACTGTATATGTTTTTTTTCATAGATGTTTTCATGTTTTCTGGTCTATTACGTTCCTCCAGCATTTTTGTGTTTCGCTCTGATTTCCGGCTTCTGCAGATTTTCTCTCGTTTGAGAATTCGGGATCATATTTACTATCGCTGACATACAGTGTCTGCAATACAGTGCAAAGACAGAAAGTTAGCAATAAGTACATCAGTATAGATAGATAGATAAATTAGATAGATAGATAGATATGTAGCCCCCTGGTAAGTCTCAGGCTCGCTCAACTCCCTTCCGTCTAGGTGGAGCCGCCTTCAGCCCCGCTGAACTGTGTAATCTGCTTGTGTCGACGCTGTGCAATGTGCCCACCGCGCAAAATAACAGACAGTACACCATATGCGTTTAAATGATTACACATTATAGATCTTATTGGAACTATGTACTTAATACAGATACAATTTTAAAGGAAAAGTAAAAGGTTCCAAACTTATCAAAGTCCAAACACTTCGTGCACAACCGCTGGAGCTGAGTTAACAAAGTCTTCTTGCCACTGTTCGATCTCCTCCGACCTACTCGATCCGCCGCCTGGGTCCGACAACGGTGGTCGACCAGATGCTCCACACTAATCTCTCCTCGTCTCCTCTCCTCGCCGAAGACCCTGAACCTCGGACTCCCGCCCGGGGTCCGTTCTGTCTCCTAGTTTACAGCATCGCGTCTCTCCCCCAAAGCCCGCTTACAGACCAACAAGAAAGAATAACATCTATCACAATTGGTTAACAAATTAATACAAATCTCAATATCAGTAATTATAAACCAAACAAGCTGTGAGAGAAAGCACTCTCAGCAGTTAACATAACAAAGAAACATTTTTACTTTTAACATAAAAAAGAAACCACTTTATTAGGCTTAGAAACAACATAAAAGAAGAGAGCTCTTACACTCCACCCCCCCCCCCCACCAAATTTAGTCATGTCCTCATGACTTCTAAATAACTCGCCAACCCTTCCTGCAGTCACAAAAAAAAACAATCTAGGTACAAACAGTGACATTATTCCCTATCTGGGAATAATCTGGGGAAAAAGCATTTTTACTTTTATCATAACAAAGAAGATATTTTATTAGCCTTAGCAGCAACATAAAAGAAGAAACACCTTACAGATAGATAGATCCATAGATAGTGAAATAGACAGATAGATGGATAGATAGATAGATAGATAGATAGATAGATAGATAGATAGATAGATAGATAGATAGATAGATAGATAGATAGACACGCACCAATGGGCAAAGTCTCAGCAGGATGTTTTCCCTGACTCAGATGTTTTGTCTCAGGGACCTGCTCCATCATCCGGCGATGTCATTGACAATCAATCTCATAATGAAGTGTATCATCGTTGACATATTCGGTACAATTTCTGCTTCTGTTCCAACTGCACAGCTTGAGACTGAAAAATTGTAAGTTGCAGTAAATAAATATTTAGGGCAGACAGGAGCTGTCGGGGGAAGAAGGGGAGAGACGTCAGATGAAGTACACTTTATTAGAACTGAGGAAGGAGAGAAACGTAAGTTGGTCAGGGCAGCTGAGAAGGTGGGAAGACGCTTTAGAAATGAAATATCTCTGCTCGGTTGAGATTTGACTGAATTGGTTTATCTCTTGTACGAGGTACACTGCAAAGCTTATTTTTACACTCTGCACCAAACTCTCTCCTTGTGTCCGACCAGTCGTACCCTCAACCCGCTCTTACACCTTTCTTACCGCATTCGTCCACTTCCACTTAATCACTTTTCCTCTCCCGCTTATTCTCTCGCATTTCCTCCTTCCGCATCTCTCTAACAGAAACTCTGCAGGCTTTCTGTATTTTCCTGGCGCGGAGG
Organism: Hemitrygon akajei; assembly: GCF_048418815.1. Taxonomy (NCBI): domain Eukaryota; kingdom Metazoa; phylum Chordata; class Chondrichthyes; order Myliobatiformes; family Dasyatidae; genus Hemitrygon; species Hemitrygon akajei. Next base: position 1,894,007 of record NW_027331973.1, on the reverse strand, counting down.
AGTCTACCTGATGTGTTCTAAACAATGGACGGCATGGATAGTTCACACAGTGGGAACGTTATCCCATGTTTCAATATCAAATAATATAGATTTAAGAGGCGGGTTGAGAAGCTCACCAGGATAGTAAAGTGACCGGAAACAACTAGGGCTAGCTCTGCTGGTGGGGAGGATGCAAACTAGACTGCGCTGCGGCGGAGTGGGAGGGATAGTGGTTGGATAGAGATACTCTGGCACTGCATCCTCAGTCGAGGTGAACCAACTAAAATTGTGGCATTATAGTCAATTTACGAAATCTTTATCAATACAATACACTACAATACCATACAAAGCAATACAATATAATGATACCAGAATTGCCTTGCCGGGCCGATGGACACTTTGTTGTATAGCCCTGTGAATGGCAAATACTGGATAGTGACTGTTTCTGTTCCCCACAGGGTAACCATGCTGCCTGTGCTTCTGCTTGTCGCCTCGCTGGTCAGCGTGGAAGGCTTGAGCAAAGGGTGAGACGTGAGCCAAATTCCTTTCCTTCCGCCATTCCGCCACATCTGCCGCTCTATCCCGATGCCTTGTATCACTGCCCAGTGCTGCCTCAGTGCCCAGTGCTGCCTCCGACCAGGCACTGCCTGCCTCGCCTCCCACCTTCCATCAGTTTTCCTGGACCAGCCTCCCTTCCCAAACCTGCTTCCTTTCACAATCTCCGCCTCGCCAATCCACATCGCTAAAATCCTGGTTCTCCCTGCACGGAAACTGGGGAAAGAACGACAACTGAGTACTCAGATTAAACAACACACAAAATGCTGGTGGAACACAGCAGGCAAGGCAGCATCTATAGTGAGAAGCACTGTCGACGTTTCGGGCCGAGACCCTTCGTCAGGACTAACTGAAAGGAAAAATAGTGAGAGATTTAAAAGTAGGAGGGGGAGGGGAAAATGCGATATAATAAGAGAAGACCTGAGGGGGTGGGGTGAATCTGAGAGCCAGACGGGTGATTGGTAAAAGGGATACAGAGCTAGGGAAGGGAAAGGTTCACGGGACGGGAAGCTTAGAGAGAAATAAAGGGGAGGGGAGCACCAAAGGGAGACGGAGAACAGGCAGATTGATGGGGGGGTGAGAGAGAGAGAGAGAGAGAGAGAGAGAGAGAGAGAGAGAGAGAGAGAGAGAGAGAGATAAACTAAATATAACAGCGATGGGGTAAGAAGGGGAGACGCATTAACGGAAGTTAAATAAGTCAATGTTCATGACATCAGGATGGAGGCTACCCATCCAGTATATAAGGTTGTTCCTACAACCTGAGTGTGGCTTCATCTTGACAGTAGAGGAGGCCATGGATAGACATACCAGAATGGGAATGGGACGTGGAATTAAAATGTGTGGCCACTGGGAGATCCTGCCTTTTCTGGCTTACTGAGCGTAGGTGTTCAGCGAAACGGTCTCCCAGTCTACGTCAGGTCTCACCAATATATAAAAGGCCACACCGGGAGAACCGGACGCAGTATACCACACCAGCCGACTCACAGGTGAAGTGTCGCCTCACCTTGAAAGACTGTCTGGGGCCCTGAATGGTGGCGAGGGAGGAAGTGTAAGGGCAGGTGTAGCACTTGTTCCGCTTGCAAGGATAAGTGCCAGGAGGGAGTTCCGTGGGAAAGGATGGGGGGAATGAATGAACAAGGAGGTCGCGTAGGGAGAGATCCCTGCGAAAAGCAGAAGGGGGGGGGGGTGAATATGTGCTTGGTAGTGGGATCCCGTCGGAGGTCGCGGAAACTACGGAGAATTATACGTTGGATCCGGAGGTTGGTGGGGTGGTAGGTGAGGACAAGGGGAACCCCATCCTGAGTGCTGTGGTGGGCGGATGGGGTGAGGGCAGATGTGCGGGAAATGGGAGAACCTACGCTCCGTCCGCCAGAGAAAGGAGGATATGACAGAGGCCACACATCTTAATTCCACCCCCCATTCCCATTCTGATATATCTATCCATGGCCTCCTCCACTGTCATGATAAAGCCACACTCAGGTTGGAGGAACAACACCTTATATACCGGCTGGGTAGCCTCCAACCTGATGGCATGAACATCGACTTCTCTGACTTCCGTTAATGCCCCTCCCCGTTTTACCCCATCCTTGATATATTTAGTTTTCTTTTCTCTCTGCCTGTTCTGCATCTCTCTCTGGTGCTCCCCTCCCCCTTTCTTCCTCCCTAGACCTCCCGTCCCATGATCCTTTCCCTTCTCTAGCTCTAGTTCTTTTGCCAATCACCCGTCTGTCTCTCAGCTTCACCCCACCGCCTCCGGTCTTCATCTATCATTTCGCATTTTCCCCTCCCCCTCCTACTTTCAAATCTCTTACTATCTTTCCTTTCAGTTGGTCCTGACGAAAGGTCTCGGCCCGAAACGTCGACAGCTCTTCTCCCTATAGATGCTGTCTGTCCTGTTGCGTCCCACCAGCATTTTGTGTGTGTTGCTTGAATTTCCAGCACCTGCAGATTTCCTCGTGTTTGCTACTCGGATTAAACATTTGTACCGAGTCAAATTAGTAACCGTAGACATTCGGCAACATACCAAATGAGAGCCTCGAACCGAGCTCCTTTAACAATATACAATCGCGCTCCCCTCTCCAACACGGCGTCCTTCTGCAAACCAGCCTCCCACCAGATAACATCCCCCATGTTTAACGCACGGCTCTCTCAATGTCGTAACTTGTTACACTGTCGCGTTTGATCTGAGAGCCCTTCTCTTCTGATGGCACACATCAAAGAATCCACTGTTTTGTGGAAAGTGTGGGATGCTTGTTTGAATTGTCTATTGAGTTTCTGATTCTCTCATTGTGTTTTTGCTTCCAGTCCTTGCTGGAGATATGATGTCCTCTGTACCACTGCGGATTATCAGGTATTGTGATCGCTGACTATTACTTTTCTCCTCCTCCTTCCACCGGACGTCCCGTCTCTCCTTCAGCCACATCCGTTCTCCCGAGACCCTCCCTGTCACAGGTCATTGTTCACTGTTGACACTTGAGCCTCTAATTACCCGACACCGCTACGTGCAGATTCCCATCCACGCCATTATTCCTCAGGCCGTAGGGACGAATTGTCTCCGCTCCTCCGTCATTGGTTTTGAACCCTGGAATTGCTTTCCGTCAGCACCGGGGAGTCAGACGCAGCTTGAGAACAGCAGCCAGCTGAATACCCACCATGGCCCCACTTCACCCAGGGAGGGAGGGTGAAGAGTAAATTAAGGACTATAAGAAAGATGTGTCATTTGAAGAGTGTACGAAGAAGCTTTACCAGGATGTTTATTGAATTAGTGGGTCCGTGTTCTAGTAGGAATTTGCGCGCATTCGGAATGCTTTCGTTGCAGGAGCGGTAGCTGAGCGAAGTCATTATTGGTTGAAAAGTTTTAGAAGTAACGCTGACGTGTTTCACGTGAGAGGCGGTAATAATAAAAAGTATGCAGGAGGCCGTCAATTGTGAGGTTTTTTTGTCTGTCGGTGGAAGGGCTTCAAATACAACATGTTGAGACTACAAAACTTCTATGCGTGTGTCAGAATAATAGGTAAGAATAACAGGTGTAGAGAAACTTGGTTTTCAAAAGTTATTGAAGCCTTGATTAAGAAAAAGAAAAAAAAAGAACGTCACAAGTATAGCCAGGTAGGAACCAATGAGGTGATTATGGGGTACAGGAATTGCAAGATAACTCTTGAGAAAGGATTCAGGAGGGATAAACGAAGGCATAACGAGTAGGCAAGATGAACCCTAAGCAATTATACAGAAATGTTAAGAAGGAGACTTCCGGTAAGATGGCGATTGTTTAGCTGCTCCGAACTTTTGTTCCGTTACTGTTGCTATCTTTGCACTAAATGTCTCCATTCTTTAAACCTTAGTTAGGAATTTTTTCGGTATCTCTTACTTGCCTGTGAACATATCTAACTTACAATGTCGAGCAAGAGTTCTAAATCCGGGAGAAAGGAAGCTACGGCTCTCTCAGACGAGACCCTGGCTGCGCTCGGAAAGCTCCGAGACGAAATTTTAAAGGAATTTAAAACCGCATTCAAACAGTTGGAAGACAAACTGGATCGGATCAACGATAAAGTGGACAAGCATGCTGAACACCTATCTCGCATCGATTCGACTTCTGAAGATTTAGAAAGTCGTGTTCGATACTTGGAGACTCTCTGTTCCAGCTTAGAGGAAAAATGTAACAAACTCCGTTCCAAAATGGTGGATCTCGAAAATCGCAGCAGACGCTGCAATCTTAGAATTCTTGGATTGCCAGAGGCCACCGAACAGGGATCAACCGTAAAGTTTATCGCCAAGTTTCTCTGTGAGATATTCGGGAAAGATTTGCTTCCGAACCCGCCTGAGCTCGAACGGGCACACAGAGTCTACGTTCCCCCCAGAATTTTGGGCTCCCGCCCTCGACCAGTAATCTTGTGCTTCCATCAATACCAGGTAAAACACAGTCTGATTGTAGAGGCACGTCGCAGGGGTTCGTTTACTTTCCAGGATACAACCATTCACTTTGTGGAAGATTTTGCACCCCAGACTTTAAAGATGCGCGCTGAGTTTAAAGGCGCAATGAAAGTGCTTTTTGAACGTGGTTTTAAACCCTCTCTTCGTACTCCTGCCGATCTACGAATCAAGCTTAAGACTGGAAAATACAAGTGGTTCAAATCAGTGAAGGAAGCTAAAGCATTTGTGGCAATTCCTCCGGCTATCCAGTCATTTTCGGAATCCGATCGGACCTCCTAAAATGGTGGATAAGTACTCCTCGTAGTAAAATTACTTTTTCTGGACTCAGACTTTACTTGAATCACTCAGACATTATTCATTGAAACTCTAACGGCTGTTGACAATCTCTCACTGGATTTGGTGTGTGTGTAATCTATTTTTATTCTTGTATAACTTTATCTACAGAGTTCTACAACTGACTCTAACTTGTTTTGTAGGTTCAAAGTCTTTAGTGAAGGCCTCCCTGTTTGTTGGTTCACAGTTTAATTGCTGATTTATTTTTCCTTTTTTTAATATTAATTTATTTTATTTTTTTTTCTTTTCTTCACCCCTTTTTTCTAATCTCTGAATTTTTTTCTCTCCTCTCTGTAAAGAGTTGATAAATACTCTTCTTGAATTTATGATTTTCTCCTTCCTCTCCTTTTTTTTTTACTTTTTTTTCTCCCTTTCTCTTACTTTATTCTTCTATAATTTTTCGCGGGTACGTTAGTTTTGGTTTTCTTCCGATTTTCTCTGTATTCAGTTTTATATTTCTGCAGAAGGTGTTCTAATCTGTAGTTATGTTTTCTAGTGCATAAACTAGTTACTATTTGCTATAGTATTTGTACGGAACTGCTGTTAATGACGCAGATCTGGAAATTGTATTTGGGTTAATTTTTTTGGTAGAGCTAGCAACTTGTTTTGGTAGCCGTCTAGTTTTGGGTTGTGTGAATGGGGTGGGTTTTCCAGTTCCAACATTACTCACTGTATTTATTGTTTCTCTTTATTGCTCAGGACATGTATATGTTTTGATTTTACGAATCTATATTTACATCTCTGCTCCCAGACTGCTATTGTGCTGCTTGACTTTTTACATGCCTGCTGCCTTTTATGCATTAGTAATTGATAATGGCTAGTGCACTTAAATTCGTGAGCTGGAATGCAAAGGGATTTAATCACCCTGTTAAAAGGAGGAAGGTATTCTCACATATCAAACAACTCAAAGCTGACATTGCTTTCGTTCAAGAAACTCATATTCGTTGTTTTGATAACTCCCGGCTTCTGTCAAAGTGGGAGGGTCAGCATTTTCATTCATCCTTTGCCGCTAAAGTTAAGGGAGTCTCCATTCTTATTAACTCAAATATTACTTTTAAACTCCATAATAAAATATCTGATACAAATGGCCGTTTTATTATTGTTTCTGGTAAACTATATAACACTAAAGTTGCACTAGCAAACCTGTATGCCCCCAACTTTGATGATGTTAACTTTTTTGAACGGTTTTTTTCCTCACTACCAGACTTAAACTCATACTCTTTTATACTGGGTGGTGACTTCAACTGTTGGTTGGATCCTAATCTGGATCGATCGTCCTCTGTTACCAGATCACCTACTAAATCTGCCTTAACTATCCAATCGTTTCTCTCTAATTTTGGTATCTCTGATATATGACGTTTCCTCCATCCTACGGAGAGAGATTATTCTTTTTTCTCACATATTCACCATACCTTCACTAGAATTGACTATTTCTTACTCGATAACCAAATTATTCCATTTGCCCACTCTTGTGACTATCAGAGTATACTGATTTCTGACCATGCCCCAATTACCCTCTCTCTGAACTTTCCTGGTGTCCCTCAGAGGAATAAACACTGGCAGTTTGATTCAACTTTATTATCGGATGATGATTTTTTTAAATTTATTAAGGATCAGATACCCTTTTATTTTAACACAAATACATCACCTGAAGTGCCATCCCAGATTGTCTGGGATGCCAAGAAAGCATATCTGAGGGGTCAAATAATCTCTTACACAGCAAATCTCAACAGAAGATCCCGTGCAGATCGATTAGACCTCATTAACCAGATTAAAGATTTGGATCAAATATATGCCCAAACTAAGAACCCTGAATCATACAAGAAGCGCGTTGAACTCCAAACTAAATTTAACCTTCTGTCCACTCAACCTGTCGAGCGCCAACTTCTCGAAAGCAAGAGTCGCTTTTACATTCATGGGGATAAGTCTGGTAAATTCCTAGCCACTCAGCTGAGGCGTTCCAAAGCCAAACAACATATTACAAAGATCCGGAAGGAGAACGGAGACTTTACATCTGATCAGTTAGAAATTAATGACGCATTTAAACATTTTTTTTCACGGCTTTATTCCTCTGAATCTCTGAATGACAATATCTCTGTTGATCAATTTTTACAGAATCTGAATATCCCCTCACTTTCATCTGATTTCAAAGCCAAACTCAATGCGCCTATATCATCAGAAGAAATATCTTTTGCAATTTCTGGACTGTTCTCAGGGAAATCTCCTGGACCTGATGGGTTCCCTGTAGAATTTTATAAATCATTCTCTTCACTTCTTTCTGCTCAGTTACTTTCAGTATTATCTGACTTGTTTAATTACGGCAAATTGCCACCCTCTTTCAATGAGACATCTATTATTCTTCTTTTAAAAAAGGGCAAAGACCCAACAGAGTGTTCCTCGTATAGGCCGATCTCTCTGCTCAATGTTGATGTAAAGATCTTAGCTAAAGTTTTGGCTCATAGATTAGAAACCGTTGTTCCCTCCATTATCTCTGATGACCAAACAGGCTTTATTAAAAACCGTCTCCCTTTTTTTAACATTCGGCGCTTATTTAATATCTTATACTCAGCTCCAACTGGGATTCCTGAATGTGTTATTTCCCTCGATGCGGAGAAAGCATTTGATCGTATAGAGTGGAACGACCTTTTTGCAGTCTTAGAAAAATTTGACCTCGGCCAAAGTTTCATCTCTTGGGTCCAATTGCTGTACCTGTGTCCTACTGCTTCTGTTTTAACTAATTTTCAGAAATCCCAAGTATTTAATCTCAAACGTGGCACCTGTCAGGGATGCCCCTTAAGTCCCTTTCTCTTTGATTTGGCTATAGAACCTCTGGCGATAGCATTTTGAAACTGTCCTGAATTGACCGGGATTTGGAGAGGGGGTGTTGAGCATAAAGTTTCTCTCTATGCTGATGACTTATTACTCCTTCTCTCAAATCCGTCTACATCCTTACCTCTAATGTTTTCACTTCTTGACCAGTTCAGCCAGATCTCTGGCTATAAACTTAATGTACATAAGAGTGAACGTTTCCCAATTAATAAAGAAGCACAGAACTAACATTTCGTGATCTCCCTTTCAAAGTAGTCCATGATCAATTTACTTATCTTGGAATTACAGTCACAAGGAAGTTTAAAGATCTCTTTCGTGAAAACTTTGCCAATCTTTCATATGCTATAAAACAGAGTCTGGTACAATGGTCACCTCTATCTATGTCTTTGGTAGGTCATATTAATGTTGTTAAAATGTATGTTCTCCCCAAATTTTTATACTTATTTCAATCTATCCCAATTTTTATTCCCAAATCTTTGTTTTGATTCCTTAGACTATTATTTTGTCATATCTGTGGCAGAATAAGCGCTCTAGAATTAATAAAATCCATCTCCAAGAATTTAAAAAAGAGGGTGGCATGGCTTTACCTAACGTTCGTTTATATTATTGGGCAGCTAATATACGTTGTGTCTTTCTTCCACGGCCACCCCGAGTGCCCTAACTGGGTGGCAATGGAGTTGAGCTCCACTAAAGAATTATCTATCTCTGCACTTCTTAGCTCTGCACTCCCTAGTAGTCTGCCCAGATCAATAGCTAATCCTCTTGTTAGACACACTTTGCCTATATGGGCTCAGTTCAGGAAATGCTATGGTTTCCAGGGGTTTTCCGTTTCCAGCCGTGTCGCACATAATCACCTTTTTTTTCTACCTACTACGTACAATTCAGCATTCCATGTTTGGTATAGGAAGGGCATTAGACATTTTGAAGATCTTTTCATTGATAATCGCTTCGCTTCTTTTCAGCAGCTCTCTGTTAAGTTCAATCTGCCTGACGCTCCTTTTTTCAGATATCTCCAAATCCGACACTTTATTCCTCCTTTAATTCTTAACTTTCCTGAAATGCCTGCGAAAAATGCAATGGACCTATCTCTTTCCACTAATCCACTAGGTAAAGGGTTAATATCAATTATCCGAGATAAACTAGAAGCCTTACGACGGGCCCCTGTGGATAAAATTAAAATGGCCTGGGAGCAGGATTTAAATATCTCCTTATCAGAGGAGAGCTGGGACTCAGTTCTCAAATCGGTTAACTTAACCTCTCTTTGTGGTCGCCATTGCCTTTTTACAGTTTAAGATTGTTCATAGAGTCCATATGTCTAAATCTAAACTATCTCGATTCTACCCTGGCATTAGCCCGCTCTGTGATAAATGCAAGAGGGGCGTGGCCTCTCTCATCCATATGTACTGGTTCTGTTCCAACTTGGAGAAATTCTGGAAAGATGTCTTCACTACGTTATTGTGTATTCTGAATCAGCACCTAGAACCAAACCCCTTAATTGCTCTGTTCGGTTTTTGGGGCGAGATAGATTTATGTCTGGGTCCGACCAAATGCCGAATACTATCCTTTGCTTCTCTCCTGGCTAGACGCTTGATCCTCCTTAGATGGAGAGATGTTGCCCCGCCCACTCATGCACAATGGCTTAACGACATTATGGCCTGCTTGGACCTCGAAAAAATTCATTATTCAGTTCTTAATTTGGATCTGAAGTTCCATAAGGTCTGGGGTCCTTTTATCGAGTACTTTCATAACCTTCCTCTTGACTAGGGTTTTTTTTCCTTCTTTTCGGTCCCATGCTTTCAGCTCCCTTTTTTTTCTGGTAGTAGGCATTATTATCCTCTGTTGCTAAGTGTATTCACAGTCTGGGAGTTTGACTGTCCTGAGTTATACTCTCTATATTGTGTTGTGGTCGATCTGGAGTTGTTGTTGTTTTCTTCTTGTGTTGTGGGGCTTGGGGAGGATACTAAGCTTACTTGTCTTTAATTTAGGTGCTTTTTTGTTAAATTCTCTTCCTTTGTAGCATATTGTTATTGTATGCTTAATTTTGCACTGTATTAATGTTCCTCATTGGGATTTGGGGTTTTTAATTTGTAAAATGTTTTGAAAAACTAATAAAAAAATTTAAAAAAAAGAAATGTTAAGAACAAAGGGATTGCCAAGGACCCAAATTTGCCTGCCTGGAAGATTAGAATCCACATGTAGAGCCAAAACAGATGGGGGAGATCTTAAGTACCTTTTAATGCATTTGTTTTTCCTAAAGATTTGCACACGGATTGTTTGGAAGTGAAGCCAAGCGGCAGAAACTTCATAACCTGAGGCTTACCAGCCTGGATAAATACCCAGGACCTGACAATGTGTTCTCTCGGACGCCACAGGCTGCCAACTCACATATTGCTTGAGCCTGAGCAGAAACATTTAAAACATCCTTTGCAATTGGAGAGATACCAGAGCATGAGAGGATAACCAATGTTATTCCGTTGTTTTTAAGGCTTTAAGCATAAAGCACGAAATTATAGGCCGAAATTTCTGACATCAGTTGAGGAAACGTTACAGGAAGTTATTCCAAGGGACCTGATGTAGAAGTATTTGGACAGACGTTGACTAATTAAGTACCATCGGCATGGGCACGTGCCTGGTAGTTTATTTCTAACCATTTTTTAGAGTTTTTCGAGGAAGTTATCAGGAAAATAAATGGATGAAGGCAAGGCGTTGTGGGGAGAAACCAGGTAGTGGTAGTAGATGGTTGTCTCTCAGACTGGGGCCGGGGAGTACTGATGTGTTATAGACAACAAAGTGTGCTGTGTTCTTTGTTGTTTTCCTTCATCTATATCAATGCGACTGATGATAATGTGGTTAACTGGATCAGCAAAATGTCGATGACACCAAGTCTGGGGGTGTAGTGGACAGCGAGAAAGCCTATTTTGGCTTCCAGTGGGATATGCACCAGCTGGCAAAATCGCCTAAAATATGGCAGGTAGAACTTAAAGCAGACAAGTTCGAGGCTTTACACTTTGGCAGGACTAAACACACGTCAGGACACTGAAGAATGTGGTAGAGCAAAGTGATCTGGAATACGGTCCATAGTTCGTTGAAAGCGTCATCATGTGCAGATACGGTCATAGAAAAATCGTTCAGCACATTGGCCTTCATTAATCAATGTATTGAGTGCTGGAGATGAGATGTTTAGTTGAACATGTTTCAGACGTTGGTTAAGCCCAATCTAGTGTATTGTCTGCTGTTGTGGTCACCTTCATAAAGGAAAGATGTAATTAAGATTGAAACAGTACAGTGAAAATTTACAAAGATATTGCCGCGACCGGAACATCTGCATTACAAGGAAATATTGTAAAAAGTTTCGTCAGTATTTCTTAAAGGATTGAGAGTGGTTTTGAAAGATGTTTACAATGTTACGAGTGGAGTACTTTTTTCCACTGGGGTTGAGTGGGACTACAACCAGCATCCTGGGTCCAGTGTGAAAGTTGAAAAGTTTGAAAGGAACATGAGGAAAAACCTTTTCACTCAGAGGATCATGAGTGTGTGGAATGAGCGACCCGCACAAGTGAGGGATGCGAACTGGATTTGATCGTTTAAGCGAAGATTAGATCATTACATGGATGATGAGGTATGTAAGTCTTTGGTCTCGGTGCAGATCGACTGCAATAACAGTTCAACTTGTCACTGCATGGATTAGATGTGCTGACAGGCTTGTGTTGTACTTCTCTATGTCTCCATGGGATTTTACAGACAAGGTTTTTCACCCCGAGTGCGCTGAATGCTTCGAGCGTGCGATCTGTGTTGTTAGACCATAAGGCCATAAAATATAGCAGTAGAAATACGCCATTAGGCCTATATGGATTGCTCTGCCATTCAAACATGGGCTGATCCAATTCTTCCCTTCATCCCCACTCTCCTGCTTTCACCCTATACCCTTTGATGCGCTGACTAATCAAGAACGTATTTATCTCTGACTTAAATACACCCAATGACTTTGCCTCCAAAGCTGCTTGTGACAACCTGTTCTACAGATTTACCACCCTATGACTAAAGTAATTTCTCCGCATTTCAGTTTTAAAAGGACGATCTTCAATTCTGAAGTCGGAGCAAATTGTCTTCGAATCCTCTACCATGGGAAATAACTTTGCCAAATCTACTCTGATCAGGCATTTTAACATTCTAAATGTTTCTAGGAGATCCCCCTTCATTCTCCTAAACTCCAGGGAATATAGCCCAAGAGCTGCCAGACTTTCTTCATACAATATCCCTTTCAGCCTTTTCATTTTAGTGGAAACAGTTACATTAGAGATTTTTTCGCAGGCATTTAGATTGACACCTGAAGGAAAATGTTAGAGTATGGACAACGTGAAGAGAGAGGGACATATTTTAGTTAGCCAGTTGATTACGATTTTAATTGACCCGGCACAGTACTGTAGGCCGAAGGGCCTGTTCCTCTACTTCTCTATGTTCCCTGTTCCATGTTTGATTTGTCACAGCTACCTTGTTACAGACAAGGTAACAAGCCGTTATCATTTGCCCCCAACACATTCTGAGGATGTGCAGTGGTAGTTCGCCAGGATTGGCACGCTTCGAGGGCCAACATATCTTCCCACCAATGACTCTCCATGACCAAAACATCCTTGTAATATGGGAGGATACCAGAGCACCCAGAGGAAACCCACGCGATCACGGGGAGAACGGAGAATTCTTTACAGCCGAGAAGGATGATGTGGACGGCGGGGAATTGAACCCATTTGCGAGTGCTATAAAACTCTACGTTGGTTGTTACAATACGCTGCCGCCTTGCCAGGGTACCTTCGGACCACGAAGGGACTATTGATACATGTGCGCATTACTGAGTGTATCTGTTCAGAGGAACTTCTGCTACTTTAAGCCCTTACACTGGTCAGTGTCATGACATTCTGTTCGTTGCTATGCTCATATCGTTCTGCCTCCCCGTAAGCTAGCCTTCCTCCTCAATTCTGAGACGCACATCACCGAACCCCTCTTACAAATCCGTACAGTAAGAACTCCATCCTCTGTCAACAGTTCCGCCATTACAATGAATCGGTCTGGGTCGGAATGCACGTCAGCTGGGTCAACTTTCGCAGAGCTGTCATGGCACCGCTGTACTACTATTTCAAACAGCTAAACTCGGAAGGTAGGAGAACGCCCAATTTTGATGGTATCGGAAAGAGTCTGTCATCTGTCAACTGGGACAGGCTGTTTCAGACCCTTATGTATTTGTTAAGTTGGAGGCTTTGAAAATTGTCGTTATGAGAGTACAATGCTTGTATGTAAAAGGTAAAAATTACAAGTGTAGAAAACCGTGGTTATCTAGAGATGTGGAGGCGCAGGCTGAGAAGAACTGGAGATGTATATCATGTATAAGCAGGTAGGAACAACATATGTATTTATGGAGTAACCCTAATGAAATGGAACACATAAAAAGGAATCAGGAGCCCCACAGGAAGGCATGAGTTTTCCCCAAAAGACAAGTAAAGGGGAATGATTGGGGATACTACATATATGTTAAGAACAAAAGCATTGCAAAGGACAAATTTTATTCCTCTGGAAAAACTGAATGGTATTCCATGTGTGTAGTCAAAAGAAGTGGGGAGGTCATAAATGATTTTTCTTTTTCATCTGTATTTAGTCAGTAGACCGCTACAGCATCTATAGCACAGAGGCAAAGCGGCAACATCTTCACAGAGGAGGACGTGTTTGTTGCCCTGTCGCAACTTAGGGATGCAAGTGGAAACATCACCGGCGTGTTAAAAGTGATAGTCAGCAGTATGTGATGTATCAGAGGACTGGAGTATCGGTAATGTTGTTGCTGTAATCATGAAGCAGGAAACTATCGGGCGGTCAGCCGGGTACTAATAGTGGTAAAATTAGTTGAAGGTATTCTAATCAAATGGATACATAAGTATCTGTTTTTTACATGGATGAAGATTAATCAGCTTAGCTCCTGCTTATACATTATTGAGGCCGTTGCCACTAAAGTTGATGAAAGCAAGGCTATGGACATTGTATACATGGATTTCAGTATTCCGGTTGAGGAGTGCCCCCGTGTGCGTTTGGTCAAGAAGTTTTGATGCATTCAAGATGAGGTAGTAATTTGAATTAGACACTGGCTTTGCGGAGCAGCGAAGTACATTGTTGCCTCTCTGGCTGGAGACCTGTGACTAGTAGAGAGCCGTAGGGATTGATGCCGTGTCCGTTGTTGTTTGCCATCTATCTAAGGGATCTGAATGATAATGTGGTTAGCTCGATTAGTAAAATTCAGGGACCACACTAAGATTGGGAATGTAGTAGACAGTGAGGAATACTGTCATGGCTTGCAGTGGGATTTGGGCGAGCTGGAAATTGTGCTTAAAACGGCAGATGGAACTTAATTCAGTCAAGTGCGAGATTTGCAACTTCGGTCGGACCAGCCACGGTAGATCTAAAACAGTGAAAGACAGGGCACTGAGGAGTGCGGCAGAGCAAAGGGATCTGGGAATACAGGTCCATATTTGACTGAAAATAGCGTCACAGGTTGATCGGGTCGTAATAAAAGATGTTTGTAGATTAGTCTTAAATAAAAATATTGAGTAAAGGAGATGCGAAGTTATGTTTAAGTTGTCAAAACTGAGAAATAAACAAGTTTGCAAGAGAATAGAAGAATTTTTATAGGGAATTCCTGGGTCTTAAGGACCTTAGCTATCAGGGAATATTGAATTGGTTAGGGCTTTAATTTCTGGAATACAGAACATTTAGAGGAAATTTCACAGAGATTTATTAATTATGATGGGTATAGATAGGTTGAACCATTCAGGCGTTTTCCACTGAGGCTAGGTGGGAATACAAGCAGAGGTTAAGAGTGAAAGTTGAAAAGTTTGAGGGGATCCGTCTGAACTCAAAAGTTATGGCAACGTTTAAAGACCTGGCAGCAAATATTGGTGCATGCGAGATCATCTTCAAAGTTTAAGCGAAGTTTGGATACTAACATAGATGGGGGGAGTACGAAGGGTTAGGATCCCAGTGGTGATCGAAGGAATCGGGCACTTTAACTCGTTCAGCACGGAGCAGGTTGGCCGAATGGCCTGTTTCTGTGCTGCTCTCTTCTATAACTCAATGACTCCATGACTCAGAATGAACTGGATGAGGCAGTGTAAATTGGAATATTAAGCTTGAAGATGACAAGAAGCTTTGCTGTCTTGGAGATAATGTGGAGTATTGCTGTAGGCTGCAGCAGAACAGAGACAGGATGTGGCGGTAGGCTAATAAAGAGTAGGCGTTGTTCAACCCCGACAAGTGTGAAGTTAGATTGTAGAAGGAAATTTGGGATCCGCACCACAGATCCATCAAACCTGCAGCAGAAATTGACATGGTTATTGAGAAGGCGTGTGGTGTGTTGCCCGGGGTAGTGTCAGAAGCAGGCACAATAGATCACTTAGGAAACTCCTTGATAAGCATATGGAGGTCTGTGTGGGAGTGAAAATTCAGATTGATCTTAAAATAGCTTGTAATGTAGTCACAACACCGCGGAACGTAGGGTTTGTATTGAAACTAACGCTTTAGTATATTAGTGTTTCCAAAGACATGTTTTAAGGATTATAATATTCTACAACACTTTTAGGGATGGAGATCCAATTGTCTCAACAAGTTCTCATTTCATTCATCGGGCATGGAACGTTTGCAGTCTACCACATGCTTCCCAAAGAGCTCTGGGACAATCCTCCAACAGCAACCGACCCACGAGTGAGTACCAGCTGAAAGCGGACAATACGTTGTACTGTGTCTGACCCCCATCCCCCTCAATCTCTAGAGAGGCAGGTGTTCAGGAAGGAGTCCTGCAGAATCGTCTGAATGTAACTTCTTTATCAGCATCTGAAATCAGACACAAGTACTTGACCAGGAGGAAAAACTGGAGTTGGTTCAGGTGTTTGAGATTAAGTCCCAGAGATCTGTCAGCACCGAATAATGTCAATGTTTTCCAGGAGGGTGTGGAATTCGGCACCGCAAGACGCTTTTGCTGTCCAATACGAAGGAAGAGTTTGGGGTTACTTAAATGCACACGGTGCAAAAGGACGAACATAGCATGATTATCTGAAAGGGAAATCATGCCTGACAAATATGCAGGTATTCTTTGAGGAAACGACAGTCCGGTCTGAAACAAGGCGAGGAAGTGTGATAAATCAGTGTATCTGAATCTGAACCTGAGGTAGATGCAGTGAGTCATGGTGGGTGCGTTTATAACGGGTTGTTTATGTCCCGAGATACTGAAGGGAGAGGAGGTGTAGGGGCTGCAGGGGAAAGTATCGCGGGTCCGGAATCTGGGCGGTGAGCAGAACTGCAAAGTGATCTCAGATGTGACTTGACAACTGATTGAATGGAAGAACAGGGCCGAGAGAGGGGGTTGGTGAGTTGGAATTTCCCTGTTCAATTTTACGCTGTTTGCATCTTTCAGGTGTTTATCACTCATTTCCCAATGATGGATGTGTTTGCCAGGATTATCCTTTGGGAAGTCATAATCGACGCACAGGATTTCATCCGCACGCTCACTGAGCAGAATGTCGCTGTCAACAATTCCAACTTCTTTGTGTATTCCTGCTTGGGGTAGGTCACACAGAGGGCGTTTAGTTGGGTCTTTTGTGCGATCAGTGGCCAACGGGCTGAGGGTTTTCTCTCACAAGTGTTTTCTAGAAGAAAGATTACCAGGCAGCCTAATTAACACTTTCCTAGAACGTGCTGTAACCATGTATTAGGAGCCAACATATCATGTGCACATCTTCCTCATCCAATCCCACAGTTTCCCAATATCCAATGACAGCAGCATGCCTCCACATAGGACAACCACACACCCGTGGTGTGAGGAACACTTACTCCGAGGGTGAATCCATCACTCTCACCACGTCACCAATAGCAAATGTCTTAACCCCATGCAGATACAGCACTGGAAAGTGAAACACGAGATTTCACCCAGGTTAACCAACAAGCACTCTTCCCTCTCCCAATCCCTGTCCCGGGCAAAAGATCTGCTGGTGCTCTGAGACAACGGAGAGCAGAAAGCAGAGCCACCATGTAGTGTCCTGTTTTGGATGCCCAGACACAGTTGATCAGCATCTTTGTCCCACCTTCCTGCAAAGTCACTTCATGCACTGTCAGAATCATACCATTATCACTGTCCCATCTAAAGACAGCACCTCGCATGAAGGCACCATGAATCCCCGTGTTGTGCGAGGCGGCATTGTGTACGTCCTGCTGAGCGAGCAGTGAACCACGTCTCTGGGTTCACCTCGCTGCACACGACTGAGGCTTCTTCAGATTCTGGTGCCAAAAAACAATTAGCGGCCAAAGGCTCGGAATAGGCGAGTAAATGCATGAGGAAGATTGTCTCTGTGAGCGAGGCGATAAATAAATCAGAGGCAGTGTATCATTAGGGTTCTCACATTGACAGAGGGGTGGAAACTCTCCCCTGGTAAACCCCATCACCTCACGCTGCTCTTTCAAAGGGAAGGGACCGTTTGAACGACTGTCCTCGTCTCTAAAAGTGAATGGCTGAATGTTGTTCGATCACAGAGCCCTGCAATAAATTCTTAAGCGTTTTAAATTTTCCTGACAGATTTCTCAGTCAAGATCTCCCCTGTACAAAACATTGCTGGCCTGAGACTGTTTTATCACAAGATACTCCAAAGTTTCACCCTCAATAATGACTCAAAAATCTCATCAGCAGGTAGCGGTACACGGATGATTTATAATTAGTTTTCCATAAGATAATGAGATGTGGGAGAAGTATTGAACCATTCGGCCAATCGAGACTCTCCACCATGTTATCTTGCCTGATTTGTTATCCCGCTCGTCTCATTTCTCCTGTTTAATTCTCTGTACTTTGTTACCTTTACGAATCAAAAGCCGATCAAACTCCACCTTAAATAAAATCACAAACATGGCCTCCACATCCATGGCAATGAATTCTTCAAATTCAGCATCTTCCGATCCTCATGTGCTGTGCTGTACTACAGCATGTTCTATTAAGCTGGGGATTATATGGGAGGCAGGGTTTAAGAGTCGACAACAACATTGCGGCCGAAAGGCCTGCACTGTTCTGTACTATTCTATCTTCTATGTTCTAGCGAAAGGAATTCTTCATCCTCTCTTAGGTTACGCACTCTGCTCCAAACCCCAATCCCCCATAGGAAACGTCCTCTCTCCAGCTACTCTAACCAGGCCGTTCAATGGTCCATGGTTTTCCAGCTCATTCTTCAAAACTACATCTATCGTTGACCTGAGAGTCTCTCGCTAATTTTATACCTTCATCTTATCCTTGAAACAGTCTGTAGCTTTAGGTAAAAGAGTGTAAATGGATGTGGACTGTTCTGTTTGCGAGCGGGACGGTAGATGAACCAGAGCCGCTGCAGGATCGGTTGGGTGTCCGTGCCTACGGAATGGTGGGAACGCTCTGGCGCTGTCAGATAGAAGGCTCGCTTATCACACTGCTTCTCCGAGGGGTGAAACGGTGTGAAAGGCTACACTGTGTGTCCCGAGAGAGAAGCTCGGTCAGTGTTCCAGAGAACTCTCCGGTTCAGGCATCAATAGAGGGAAGGAATTTGGTGGGATTGTTGAACTTGATGTTGACTTCTAAGGGGTCAGTGTGCCCAGAGGGAAGGTGGGCTGGTATCCCGGCGCTGCCACTGAGCATCTTTGGAAGGGTTCAGGCGTAGGGTGGCAGTGATAAGGGAAGAGTTGGTCACAGTTAATTGGTTGATGTGCGGTCTCTAATTCTTTGTTTGTTTTTTTCACAACCACGATTAGGGAGCCAGTGGAGTTCGATCATTGGTCGCAAGGGTAAGTGCAGGGGAATGTTGTGACTGTGATTGGGTCAGTTAATGAATCAGAGATGCTGCAGTATCAGGTGGGTGCTCATGCTGACGGTCGGTCAGGAACAGGAAGTATAGAACACTAGACCTCTATGTTTGCCCATTATCCTTGATTGTTGCCGCCTCAAGACCTTCATTCCTACAGAGCTGTCTTTTTTTTTCTATTATCGATGCGTCTAAGAGTTTCTTAAATGTACCTGATAAATATGTATCTTACCGGACTCCAGACACCGCGTTCCACACACCCACCATTATGTGTAAATAGATACGCCAGGCAGCCCCTATACCACCGTCTAAATACTTTAAAATTATATCTCTTGGTAGTTATTTCTACACTGGGAAAAATGTCTTTGGCCAACCACATGACCTATGCCGTTTAAATTGTAGAACCCTATGCAGTCGCCTTTCACCCTCTTCGCTCTAAAAGGAAAAGCCATAGCTCGCTAAACCTATCCTCATATGAATATCCCTCTAGTCTAGGCATCATACTGGTAAATCTCAGTTTTTCAGCTTCGAAAGCTGTTACGTACTTCCTGTGCTGAGGCGACCAGAATTGAGCACAATATCCCAAGTTTAAATGAGCGGCAACATTATTCGCGGCTTTGAACTCAACCCCTCAACGACTGAGGCCAACATCTCATACAGTTTCATAACAACCTGGTCAACTTGCGTGTCAACGTTCATGAGTCTATGAGCGTGAAACTAAAGATGACTCTGTTCTTGCACACTGATAATGAACCTGTCATGAACCCTGCATCTTGCATTCAAATTCGACGTTGCAAAGTGTATCACTTCACACTTTTCCACATTGAGCTCAGAGTTTGCCAATTCTCAGCCCAACTTTGCATTCCTCATTGCCCTGTTGCAACCTACATCACAATCCACACTATCCCGAAATGTCATCTGGAAATGGAACAGCCTAATCACCCGCTTCACGAACAGATTTCTGCGAAACACCACTGGTCACTGACCTCCAAGCGAAATACCCTCCACCTATTACCACACTCTGTTTTCTGTGGGTAAGCTAGTTCTATCTACAGTAGCCAAGTTTGTCTGCCGCCCATAGCTCAGAAAGTTTTCCTAAAATCTTCATCAGTGTGCTTTGTCTAATAATTAAGAATTTGATTCAGTTCCTAAGACATGTCCTGCCCCTCTCACAGCCGTGATCAGACTATCGCTCTTCAACTGTCCAGAAATACTGTCGAAATATATCCTCCAACAGTTTGACCGCAGGTATGTTGGGCCTACTGGTCTGTGATTCCCAGCGTTTTCCCCCATTCTTTCTCTGGTCAAACGAATAAACAAATAAATGTCAACGTCCAATCCTGTGATACTATTGCAATAGCCAGATGACACAGAAAGGTCATTACCGAAGGCGCAGCAGTATCTTCCATCCCTTCCTGTAGAAAACTGGGATACATCCCCTCCGGCAATAGGAATTTATGTACCCTATTGTTCTCGAAAATTTCAGCTCATCCTCTTTCTAAACATCGATATGTGCAAGCATATCAGCCTCTTCTACATCATGCTCACATTTGAAAAATTCCCTCTCAATTGTGAACACTGAAAGAAAATATACATTAAGGACCTTCACTATCTGGGCCCACCTCAGGCGCATATTTCCTCTGTTATTCCTGATCGGTCCTACGCAGTCATCCGTCTGATCTTCACATAGGTGTAAATGGCCTTTGGGTTTCTAAGCTCCTGCCTGGCTAACTTGTAGTTCATTTGAAACCTCTCTGATCCCTGCTTCCTAAATCTTAAGTCTGCTTCTTCCTCTCTCTGGACTATCTCTTGTCAACCATGATTCCTTTTCTCTACCATCGCCGACCCTGTCTCAATGGGACAAACCTATCCAGAAGAACATGCCAGCTCTTCCTTAAAAAAAAAATCCACAGTTCAGTTGTGCATTACCCTGTGTATTTCTCTTCCCAATTTACGTTTCCAACTTCCTGACTAATAGCATCGTAATTCGATCTCCCAGAAATCAACTGATTTATAATACCGTCTCTTCCTATCCTCATTCAATGCCAGGGTAAAGAATAGGAGTTGTGGTCGCTGTCTGTGATAGGAGGTCTGGCAGTATCGCATCGGGAAATATGGCAGGTGACCTGGTTCACTGGTCTAATATGGCGTTTCCTTCAGATGTTCTGCCACTAATGAGTCAGAAACCATTTATGGGTTCCTCAAACAGATTCTGCCAATCTAAACTTTTTTTTATCAAAGGAGGTTCCAATCAATATAAGGGAAGTTAATGTCACAATACTAAACGTCTTTATGCTTACATATTTCCAAAACTAATCTCCTGAATTGTTCCTCGGTTGTTATTTGGCTATTTAACTGGTCCGTCTACTTCATACTTCCAGTAACATATCTACTTTTCTGGATTCTGACTCCATCCATATTGACTCACTGAATGATCCGACCTCGACTCCTCTACTTGTGCTGCTGTGAGATTATCCGACTCTTGCACTTTCCCCCCAGTCCCGTTTGAAACATAGAAGCTCTGGAACATCCAGAAGCGATTCCTGCCCTTGTAACGACAAAGCCTCAGTTATGGCCATAACTCTGTAGTTCCATGTACTGAGCTGCTCTCGAAATACAGCTCCCTTGTTCCCACACTTCACGCATTAAAATAGGCGCAGTACAATCCAACCTACTATCTGTAGGTTCACCGCCTCTCCTTCCTCACAATGTCCCAATACGCCACTGATTTTACCTCTGACATATCCCATTCCCCTCCCGAATTATGTTTCCATTCCCCGCAACCTCTATCAAACCTGTCTGCAAGATTTCCCTCCAGTTCATGAGGCGAAGTAGTTACCGAAGCGGGTTTTGGGATACAGGATCCATCTCTATCTGTAAAGGTTGGAGTGATTAGGCACAGCCAGGGTGTCTTTGTAGAAGGAAAATCACCTTCCATAAATTTGATCAGGTGTTTGGAATAGGTAAACAAGAGGTCTGACATGGTCCCATATTGTAAGATAGCTGAAAGGTGACATACAATGGATCCCTCTGGATAAATGGTGGATCGGGGGGATTGGAAACACAGACAGAGAGATGGTGAAGATGTCTGACCCGTTGCCCTGCAGCTGTAAAATCATTGGCACCCAGAGTTGGGAGGTCACCTGACAACTGTTCATCATGTTGTTTACACTTCACCTGCAGGATTGTGTACACCTGTGGTCACTACAATATTGAAGGGATGTGATTTTGCTTGAAAGGGCGGAAACAAAGAATCTCATGGGCGTAGGAAGTCAGACTACAGACACGGGAGTTTCTAGCTTAGAAAATTCTAGCAATAAGTCACCCGTTGCTTCTGTGACGCCGCTGTTTTTTTTCCTTTGGAGGGGGACCGGTTTAATGATGAAGTGAACAATACTTTCAGTAAAGGGACTGCTCTTCCACACTCAGGAACATTCCCCTCAACTCTCTGTTATATCTTTCAGTCAGGAGATATGGTTCGTTTCCACCGGCGGATTCGACTGCCCGGTCCCGTGAGGCCAACGAGGACGCTTTGGATCCTCCACTTGCTTCCTGTTAAACGCCGCTTTCTACATGCTCTCCACTGTTAATTCGCTCCCAACACCGCCACTCAGTAATCTCAGCACTGGCCTGTTCACCCGTGGGGTAATGCCAGAGATCGAATACCCGTGACCAACCCGTGTGGGATCATCACCTACTCTCACAGGGGCCGCAGAGTGGCTGTATTGGAAGCCCAGTTCTGGGACTTTGGCAACCGTGGTCCTACGGCTGACACAGGACTATCTGACCTTTGTAATGCGATGTGGCCCAAAAATGATATTACCTTGTCGGCCTGGTTCGATTTGTCACGATTACCAGACAGATTGGACGTTTCCTAGGATCTCTTTCATTCCCGGCGTAACAGTACGATAGATAACACGTCCAAAACCACGAGGAATCCCAGACTGACGTTTGAGTTTCGAGTGGAGGTCTGTGTCTCTTATGCGAGTGCACGGCGGAAAGTCAAGAGACACGGGGCACTTTTGTCGGACCGCACGGGTTTTCGGCACCAGAGCTATGTAAATACTGGGCAGAACAGCCGGCGGATGTTTGATATGATCCACCTCCTGTGTTGATGTAACTGTAAACACTCTCGTGTACTCTGATGGTAGCAGGGTTTCTAATATTTCTTTTTCCACGGCATGTGGCAGCTCCTTCACGGAGCTCACTACTGACCACACTGCCTTTCTGACATCTGTCCCGCGGTGGTATAACCATTTCCCAAATTAACTGCATGAATCAATAAAGCCAACTCTGTTTGCATTAACTTGGTCTGCATCTCTTGTCAAACGCTCGCTGCTGTCAAATCCGACTGTTCATTGGGAAGGTACATTCAGCCCCACCGGGAATAACCAGCTCCTAGGGCAGTGAAAACAGCATGCTGACACACCCATACTAACAGCTCACCCCTCTTCCCTTCCAACACTGAGCCACTCTGTGGAAAACTGTCAGCTGATAGTGACGCCACCTGGGGTGCGGGGAGGGTCGTGTGGAACCGGAGCGGTACACCGTCAGGGAAAATGCGAGCAGTCACATTACTAACGTGGGCCTACAGCCCAAATTGTCTCTCCCACCATATTGGTATCACATGCCGTGAGGTTAGATAGGTCTGAGTTGATGGCTCGGATAGTCAGAGCGCAGGAGGATAACCTGTCCGTGGGGTAATGCCTGACTTACCAGCTATCACTGGACAGACGCCATAACCACAACATTCCCCCTCTTAACCACCTCCATCCTTTCGCACGACTGTCAATCTACTCGGGGAGAAGCACCAAACCCATAACGTTATCTTGCAGAGAGACAGTGACATCTGGAATGGGAGGTGTGAGAATCAGAGAACAGTGATATTATGAATCAGCGTGTGGAGAGGGGGCATTCGATGACGGGCCAGGGAGGGGCGTGGTGTGGATACCGTTGGAGGTGATGTTGCTGCCGGAGGGGGTGATAATTGTTTAGAGAGAGAAAGTATTGGGGTGAAGAGAGGACGAGGGGCTCGGAGACGTAAACAGCAACATCTGAGAAGGGAGCTGTGGCTGGGCGTGACTGTGGAGGTGATGGGGGGGGGGGGGAGATGTGGATGAGTTCGGAGAGTCTGATTACCGAGGGTCCCGGGAGGGAGCGCCGTGTGTTTGACGGTGGGGATGTCAGAATCAGATTTAATATCACTGGCGCATATCTAGACTTTTGTTGTCTTATGGCACTGCGACAGAAAATACAAAGTTATAAAAGAATAAATTACATTGAAAAATATATATTAATATTAATTACGTATTTTTCAATGTATACGTAGTTCATAAAGGGAGGGAAATTATGTGGGCGTATATATGAGCTCATTTTCTATTCAGAAATTTGATGGCGGAGGGTAAGAAACTGTATCTGAAATGTTGAATGTGGGTGTTCAGGCACCGTTAACTCCCCCTGACGTTAGCAATGAGAAGAGTGCGTGTCCTGGGTGATGGGGATACTTAGTGATCGATGCCCCATCTCTGATCATCGCCTGTCGAAGATGCCTTTGGAGCTGGAGAGGACAATGCCCGACATCAATTTAGCTGAGACTGCAACTTTCTGTAGCCTTTCCGATCCTGCGCAGTGCCCCCCTGAGGAATGGGTGGAGCGTCGGAGGGTTGATCACTGAGAGTTCAGGGAGGAGTAGCAGTTCCGGGAGATTGACTGTCCACCCATCTCGTTAACACAGTGAGGGACGCGGAGCACACAGGCTGCCTGCCAACTGCAATGGACCGACCCTGTGGTTGTTCCGGTATTCGCACAGAGCAAAGCACAGGAGGCCAAACGACCCCTAAAATTACCGCTGGCAATCTGCATGACCATGGTTAATCCTCCCATGTCTCAGCTCCTCTCCTATGCCGGACACCATCGCCCACAGCTCCTCCATCATTTAAGTATGCACCCGTCTCCACTTTAACTAGTGGATGCAGCTACATGAGAGAACGAATGACCCCGTGCCGCGCTTAAGCGTGAAAATTGTTCTGCTCCCTCCCCGGCAAATACCTTTCACCGAATCCCTCCGGTTTCCATCCTCTGCTGACACTCTGCGATCAGACGCGTCCTGTCGGGTTACCTCCCAACTGACCCTTCCGGCTAGACAATAAGACCGTAACATATACGAAAAAGCTCTAAGCCAGTTGGATCATCGAGTCTGCTCCGATCTCTCTCAGACCAATCTTCTGTCTTCCCGTAACCCATCATGCCCCGATTAATCAAGTATCTATCAATTTCTGCCTTTTATATATCAAATAACCCGGCCTCCACAGATGTCTCCCTAAAAAAATGATCCCGATAATCCATTCCTCCCTCCTACACCAGTTCTTCAGCCACACATGCACCTGTCAGGTCATCCTATCCTTACCTTCACTGGCGAGTGCACAGGCAGTGGTCTAGATATAACTACCATGAATGTCCTGTTCGTCCACTTTCTGTGTGGCTCCATAAAATCTCTCTTCAGTGTCTGCTTATTTCCCCGTGTATGTTATCGGTGGTCAGATGTATCTCGGCTTCTGGTTGCTCACACTCCCCCGTGAGAATGCCGTGGAGCAATCAGAGACTTCCCTGACCCTTGTGCCTCGGAGAAACATACCGTCCAGGTGCCACTATCGAGTCGACAGAATCTAGCCTCTGTTCCTCTGACTATTTCATCTTCCATCACCATCGCAGTCTTCATCTCTCTGTTCTTCCATGCTACCAGAGTGCCAGACACCATATCACTGCGACCACCTGCTCCCCACCCTGGAGCAGATGTGTATATCAGGAACGCTGGAGATATCCCAGAATTCCTACATCTAACGCACAGAACAACTCCGGAGAGATGTTGCTGACATTAAGTCGCTGCACAAACACTTTTATTTCCGGGGTAACGAAGACCAAGTTCAAGCAACAGTTCATCAGTGTAAAGAAATGTCCATTTCTGGCAATTATTCCATTAATTGATAAACATAATATCTAAGTTCTTCCCGGAGGCAGTCGCAGTGTTTTTCATCTTGACACTATAGAATTGGCGCTCATCAGAGAACATGGCAGCAGGTAGAATAAAACTAGTTTAGAATCCGGGAGTGACCGAGCACGGCAACAGAACCTTCGGCGAACGCAGCTCCCGAACTTCACTTCCTACCGATTACTAAACTCTTCCTCCCTTTTATTTTTCTTTTTTCATTATATCTCCGGTATCGTCAGAACCACAGCACGTTCGATAATGAATCCCATACCCCAGTGTAAATTTCCATCGGTCAAGTGACCGACAAAGCCGCAGCTTCCTGTGACATGGAGGAAAAGGAGATGCTAGCGGAAATACTGCCGTCTAGAGGCGAACTGGCGGAATTCGCGCTGAGCACTCCTGAGAACAGATCGGGCCTGGTTCCTGCTCGGATTGAGTGGGCAGCACGGCAAAGAGATTTAGCTGATTGCACTCTACATCGGCACGCCCTTCAACACGCTATGAGCAGACAACATCCACGTGCACAGAGGTCCTAACTTCAACGTTGGGGTTTACTTGTCTCCAGTGAGTTGGTATCAACTTTCTAATGTGTTTACCTGAACAGGTAATGACTCAACTAGGTCCTATTACCATCTATTACCACCTGCTCTCACCAACGCAGAGGTCAGACCGCCAATCTACAACAGCAACCACTTTGACAGTGGAATCGATTGTAACTTTGACACTGATGTTGGCAGATTGGAGGGGAAGTGCATTCACACCGGGTAAGGTTCTATTTGAAGTGAGTATTCCTGATGTTGAGGAGATGCCCCGTCGGCAATTAGTGATGAAGATATCCAGAGCAGGCAGAGAAACAGCGCGCTGAGTCCAAGAATAGGTGGAGGGTTGGAGACAGCAGAATGTACCGTCGGTACTGGGTGGGGAATTCTCGCCGAAAAGGTGTGCTCGGAGACAGAGCTGAATGTGAAATAAACTTACCGTCCCAACAACAGCTCCACCCGAACATCTGAGAAGCTCCAGTGAATTGTTTATGAAAGTGTTTGCAGAAATACCTCACAGACCAGACGTATGTGATGCGTATAACAATGACGTGGAGTTAAATTTTCCACTGAGGTGGTATACTTCGATTAACCCCCACGCGGAACTGGGACACCCTTGTTGCAGAGAGTGAGAGACAGAATGGAACCAAAATCACCAGTTTGGCAAAATGACCACGACAGGACTCTTCTGATTACTTCCAATCAAGCACCGAAGCCAGACGCCTTCTCCATTAGGTCACATGGCCGCATTTTGTGGGAAATTCCAATGGAAAAATGTGGAACATGCTGACTGCTGCCAGGAGTTTCCACGTGTAGAATGGTTTCCTGACCGAACTGAAAGTACTGGTATGCAGTGTTGTTATCCCAGGTGAACATTCGATCATTGTTCTTAATATCTCTCCATTCATTCCTGCTTTAGGCTGTCCGTTTAAATTCAATATTCTCTTTCTGTAACACAGAAAGAAATGGTAAAATGCCCACACCATTGTCTTTTACGGCCGCGTTATATTCTGTGATGGAATAATTGATTATGGTCCACCACATTTAATACATTATTGATAGAGTGAACTCGATTTCTTTTTAGATATTTCAGCCGTTGGTTTGGTAATCCAGAACCGAACAGTGTTTGTGTCGTGTAAGCATTGGGGTGTTCGGATCTGCGGCTGCGCACAGCCGGAGGTGCCCTTCAGCGTGTCTGTAATACAGTATCTACCGAGTTATTGCATTTGCCCAATACACGGAAAGTCGTCATTCTAGAGCCAGGTGGCAAATTCCCTTAATATCTGTTCACTTGAAAACGAGCAATATGACAACAAAGCTACTGAAATTTTATTTAATTCAACATAAATTTATCTCATTGTACAACAGAAAACAGTCACGGGTTCTCCGAGTGGCGGAGCACTGAATGGAGCCTTTTGCCACAGCATGTCCATAGCGCCGAAGGTGCCTGCATTAGCTATTTCCAAGTTTACTGGGGTTGGCACAAATCTCTCTAAACTTTCCTTATCCACGTCCATGAATTCTGGTAATCACAGCGAGCAAAGGAAATCGACGTAGAATCTGAAAACGAATGTGTGAATCAGAAGCAGAGTCTGTAATTGCTCTGAAGAAATTCAGAATCTCCAATCAGAAGAGCAAGAAGTGGCCGAGCGGTTAAGGCAATTGACTGCTAATCCATTGTGCGCTGCACGCGTGGGTTCGACTCCCATCTTCGTCGCGCCATGTTTATCTGGGAGACCATCTTTGAAGCAATCACTTCTGAGCCTCCTCCTTTTGTCCCAGGGACGCCAGACAGGTTGGTATGTGAGTCATGAAAAACGATATTCACCATTAGTTCGTCACCAAACTTGGCCACAATGCCTTAAGACACAGAAACAGAATTATACTATTCGGCTCATCGATGTTTCTCCGCCATTCCAACATGACAGATACATTATCCCTCTCAACGCAATTCTCCTAGCGTTTTCTCGTCACCTTTGACAACCTTACTAATCAAGAACCTGTCACCCTCCGCTTTAAATAAACGCAATAAGATGGGCTCCACAACGATCCATGACAACGAATTCCACAGATGCTTTATTTCCGCTGCAGAATGTCCTCCTCATCCCTGTTCTAAAGGGACGTTCTTATCTGTGTCTGTGCCCTTAGCACTGAAACTGAACGGATTGTCACATGAAGAGAGTCTGTTGGCACTGGGTATCTATTCACCGGACCTCAGCAGAATTAGGGGTGACCTCGTTGAAATCAATCGAAGGCAAGGGAATGGGAGGCCTGGAAGAGTTCGATCAGCCCATCATTTGATTTATTTCTCCCGTTCTTATGTCTTCGACGCCTCCTCAACTCCCGTTTGCCTATTTCGTCCAGGAGCTTCGCTAGGCTCCCATATTTTATATTCTGCAACTGCGCTTGGCCGCGGTTCCTTCACACTATGTTAAGGTAATCGATTAGAAATTGTTAAATTTCTCTTTTTAAGATTTTGCCTGTCCCGCCGAGTGTTTC
Organism: Hemitrygon akajei; assembly: GCF_048418815.1. NCBI lineage: Eukaryota > Metazoa > Chordata > Chondrichthyes > Myliobatiformes > Dasyatidae > Hemitrygon > Hemitrygon akajei. Next base: position 1,865,514 of record NW_027331973.1, on the reverse strand, counting down.
GGGTATTCTGGACTTTAGTGCTCAAAACATCCGATTTCCAAGGGAGAATAATATAGGTCCTTCAAAATATTTGTTGTTGTTGTTGTTTTCATTCCCCCTTGGGATTACTCTAAGCCACTGCAGCATTATTCTAAATACATTGATGCTCATTGTTCCAGAGCGGAGTACCGCATGAAACTTATCTCGTCTGATCCCCATCGTGCATCTCTGTGTTTTCTCAACCCCCTCTTCAATCAGGGCATGGAAGTAAACCCTGGTTCACGAAACTGCACACAGACCCCTTATTTGAATTTTCCGAACTCCCGATGGTTCGCAGATTAACTCACAAGTGCTGTCTGCCCCTCTCGCCTGAATCTCACCGGCGATCCGCTTCCAGCATCGCCTGTAAACCTGCAGCAATTTCGTTAATTTAAAATATGTTGCACTGTTGAAATGGAATAACACCAAGAACCCCGAAAAGGCTCCGAGCCCGCTGCAGTATCCGAGTTTACTCTGAGAACGGCTTTGCATTGAAAAGTCAAAACTGCCTGCCATGATTTCACAACATGAATCCATCTCATCCATCTTCACTGTACATCCGTTTTAATTGCGAGCTTAGTTTCAGCCTAGGCAACTGATTAAACTGCAAGGGCACTTCTGACCGAGCGTAGAGTTTTCTCAGCAGTCTGCACCGCACTGACTGATACACCGGCATCACAACGCTGTCGGTAACAGAACAAGTCCAAAGACCACTCACACAGAACTGCAAATGTTAGTTCACCTGTGTTCTTACCAGGAACACCAATAACGGCAATGAGCATGTAATATATCTTTCTCACACGGTAAAATGTTTCACGTATTCTGAGTGAGATTCAGTCTGTCTTCCAGCTGCCCACAATCTCGCTGCAGAAACACTGAGCTGATGAATCTCCACGGTCATTCGTTTATACTCGCTCCAGCACACTGAATATTCAATACTACACAAGGCTGACGTGTCTTCCAACAGCTGGGGTAAAAATAAACATGATGTAATTAAAGTAAAATCCCAGTTGTATCAGGTATGGATAGCTTGACACGAAATAGCAAAATCTCAAAGGCGAAGGAATGACGATGCGAGAATTCAGTGAATGTTGTTGCGAAACACTCTCAGTCTCACCTCTCGGTTTCATGATTACTATCTTTGATCTTGTCCATTCCTAAGCTCCACGGAATTTTCCATCATAGATCAATGATCTCCTGCTATTGGGAAGCTCAGTTTCACGCTGGAAATTATCTCAGTTATAGATCCTGCAATGGAAATATTTTAAAAAGAATATGATGTTTGTAAGTCAATATAGTGAAGAGTTTTAAACTAATATAGCATCCAGACTTACAAAGGCAGTGAACGTATTGAACCCGTTAATTAAATTAATTGCAGCCTACACAAAATGCTGGAAGGCCTCAACAGGTCAGCAACTGGGCATGAATAAGCAGACGATACTTCTGGTCGCGTCTCTTCTTCAGAAGAATTGAGGGTTCGTCGATCACCTGAGCTCCAGCCACAAAATAAAGCACAATTTCCCAGTGACTAACTTCCTCAATTCCCGTCTCTATTCCCGGTCCGATATGTCGGCCCATGACCGCCTTTTCTGCAGTGGAAGCTCTCTGGCAGGATGAGTAACGATAAGACCACAAAATGTAGGGGCAGAATTAGGCTACTTGGCCCATCAATCCTGCTCCGCCATTCCATCATGACGGATCCTTTTTACCCCTCCGCAAACCCATTCCCCTGTCTTCTCCCGGTAATCTTTGAAGCCGGTTTCGATCAGTAAATTATCAATCTTGATGTAGTTGTGCATTAAATTGTCTGAACTTGATTGCACGTAAGTAAAACCGTTCACTGTGTCTAGAGAGACTTGTTACCACGTTCGGATATCGCCCAAGTGCGGAGTGAGAGACACTGAAGCAGGTCGATATTCCACAGACTTTAATATGAACAGCGTTAAAGGGAAAATATTTTCATTTTTAGAATCTTTTTATTCATACATAATCTTCCACAACTATAGAATAATACAAAATATCAACAAATCAATATGTATACAATTAATAGAGCTGAAGGAAAAAAAACTAATCATAATTTATAAAAATGAAATATATATATATATATAGAAAAAAGAAGGGAAAAAAAACCCTCATCTGACTGAGAAAAAAAAACTACAAAAAAACCCATTAGGAATCATTATGCAACCTACGGAAGCAGTACGTTTAACCACGATCTAAAAATATAGAAAAAAATGTGAATTGGCGTTTAAAGGGAAAGTAAACAGTAAACGCTGGGCCAAAGAGGGCCGTTAACTGAAGCTCTCAAAAGGAGTTGATTTGTAAGTCCAATATCTCAGGGAAGGCCAATGCAAAACGGCAGCGAAACGTTGCTATGCTCTGTCCAAGTCTGGACAGGTACTACGATGGCAAGTATGATGTTAAATACAATGACGAATAAGTAATATTTAGCTGACACGTGCAAATTCGCAATCGCAATTGTCCTAACTGCACTGCCGAATCCGTGGTTTTGACAGGACTATGTAGTAGCAAGTGATTCCGTCGTCAATTCTAGAAAGAAATTGATCAGTTTGTCAGACGACCATTGAAGGGAAGACGAGGGTCAGTTTTGAGGTATGTGGTGATTACCTTCCACGGATGAGTAGGGCTGGGATATTCATAATGAGTGATCAGGCTCTCTAGAGGGCTGATGTAGACAAAAAACAAGGAAATTGAAATTCGAACATCATTGGAGGCAGTCAGGCAGATTGATAACGTAGTGTTCAATACATTCCGAATACCTGCCTTCGCTGACTGGAAAAAGCATGATGGAATAGTATATAATATTGGTCTGACCAGAGTACCATAGCGAAATGTGTTGAATTTCTCCGGTTAAATCTGATAGAAGAGACTGACACAGCAGTTTAGTTGCATACCTGCCGACCTCGGCTACTGCACTTTCAGTGTTCACAATTATATCTCCAGCGCATTGGAGAACAAACATAGCCACAGGGTTCAGGTACTCGGACTGTGGAATACTTGTGCGCGGCTAACGTTATTTCACCACACATGAATGTTTCATCCACTGATATCGTAACTACTTTTCTATGTTTCTGGCCTTCTCTAACGCCATCGTGAGGAGGAAAATAAACTAGGAGACGGCGTCATTTCGTCGAGCACCATCGCTCCAGCAGGTCCATGGATTATTCTTATGCCATCGGTGAGGATAAACTCAAGACGTAGGAGCAACAATCTGATGTCATGAATGTCGGTTAAAAACATCCCTCCTCCTCCTCTCTACTTCTATTCACCGCTCTGGCCTCATGTTTATTCTCACCCGCCTATCACTTCACACGTTATCCCCGTCCTGCTCCTTTTTCCCTGTGCTCCTCTGTCCTCTCTTAACAGAGGGCTTCCACTCCAGTGATTTATCTTTTATACGCATTTCGCTTCTTCTTTTCCCTCCCCACGCCATATAGTCTGGCGTCTCCCCGCTTACTTGCCAGACGCGAAGAAAGGTCTCGGGTAGATGATGGAATAATCGTCAACTGTTTATTCATGTCCACAGATGCCGCCTGACCTACTGAGTTGCACCAGCGTTTAATGTGTTGCTTTGGATTACATCATGTGCGGAATTTCGCATGTTTAAAATATTAAAATATATGTATTTTGAAACGGTGAAATGGATGGAGACGCACGAATCAGAGAATCATTCACAAATGCTTCACACTGCATGTGATTTCGGAGAATGACTTGTCGGGGGAAATGTGAAAGGAAGAAAATGTGGCAGGAATAAATTTCAGCACAAAAATAACCAAAATACTGTGGCATGCAAAAATTGGGGCACCCCTAGTCAAAATGTCTGTCACTGTAAACAGTTAAGCGAGTAAAAGATGACCTGATATCCAAAAGTCAAAAAATTAAAGATGACACTTTTCTTTAATATTTTAAGCAAGATTACTTTTTATTTCTTTTATTTCCATCTTTTAGAGCTTCAAAATGACAAATTGTAGCGGTGTGCTACACACAGCGCTGGATTAACGAGACGCGGTCGGTGAGTTGAAGTTGCAAAAGAAATTTATTCAAACTTCTCGGCCTTGCTTTAAAGCCTTCATGTTCTCGCCCTGCCCGTGCGCATATTCAGGGACCTGTCCCGCGCGCGGGCTTTTCCCCTTGCTGGTGAAGAAGGCCTGGCGCCCTTTTTGGGTCCGGCCTCAATGCCGGCGCGCCACTTTGTGAGCCGGTTCGAGTGCGCTGGTAAGTGGGTCGCCACATAATCCCCCAACCCCTCAGAACTGGCGATACACCCCCCAATGTCCTCAGTCTGGGAGGTCTGCCTCTGCACCGCGGTGCCTGAATCTCGACCGGCTGCGCCAAGTACACATGAGCCGGTTTGAGTCGGTCCACTATGAAAACCTCCTCTCTCCCCCCAATGCCCAGCACGAACGTAGACCCGTTGTTTCTGATCACCCTAAACGGCCCCTCGTCGGGCCGCTGTAGCGGTGTCCGGTGTCCGCCCCGTCGTACAAAAACAAACTTACAGTTCTGCATGTCTTTGGGTACGCAGGTCGGGTTCTGCCCATGCTGTGAAGTGCGTATGGGGGCCAGGTTACCGAGCCTCTCACGTAGCCTTTCCAGGACTGCTGCTGGATCTTCCTCTTGCCCCCTTGGGGCTGGTATAAACTCTCCTGGGACGACCAGGGGTGCGCCATACACCAAGTCGGCCGACGAGGTGTGCAGATCCTCTTTAGGCGCCGTGCGGATTCCGAGCAGGACCCAGGGAAGCTCGTCCACCCAGTTCGGCCCTTTGAGGCGGGCCATGACAGCCGACTTCAGGTGCCGGTGGAAACGCTCCACCAGTCCGTTCGACTGTGAGTGGTAGGCAGTTGTGTGGTGCAGCTATGTGCCCAAACGGCTGGCCATAGCTGACCACAGGCTGGAGGTGAACTGGGCGCCTCTGTCGGAGGTAATGTGGGCCGGTACACCAAAGCGAGACACCCAGGTTGCAATCGGTGCTCGGGCACAGGATAAGTGTTGTCCACAAAAGGGAGAGGTTTACAGCGATAAGAAGGGGTGTAGGGGGCTGGAAGCCAACTGCAACTGAATGAAGTGCCAGACCTGCCCCAAACCACTCTCCTCACCACAAGGCAGGTCCCAAACATATGAGGCAACTTTTCAACATCGCGCCTGTTGGGGTCATCTGCTGTTTCCAGTTTTCCAGGTGTGGCCTCCTCGACATTGATGACACCCGATGTCGCCTCTGCATTCTGCACTCTGTCCCGATGAGATTCTGCAGATGTTGGATATGCAGAGTAACAAACACAAAATGTTGGAGGAAGTCAGAAGGTCAGGTAGCTTCTATAGAGGGGATAAAGCAAAACAGAGATTTCCTGCCGAGATCCTTCATCGGGACTGGGATTGGGGAGAAGCCAGAGTAAGATGGTGCGGGGATGTGGAAAGAGTCCAAGCTGGTAGATGATCGGTGAAGCCAGATAAGAGTGAAGCTGAGTGGGTGGGGGAGGTGGGAGATGAACTGAGACGCTGTGAGGTGGTCGGTGGGTAATGACAAGGACTGAAAAGAAGGAACAACACACACAAAATGCTGGTGGAACACAGCAGGCCAGGCAGCATCAATAGGGAGAAGCGCTGTCGACGTTTCGGCCGAGACCCATCGTCAGGCCTGCTGTATTCCAGTAGCATTTTGTGTATGTTGTTGTTTGAATTTCCACACTATCTGCAGATTTTTTGTGTTTGCTCTGAAAAGAAGGAATCTGATAGGATAGGAGAGCGGACAATGGGAAAAAAATGAAGTAAAAGAGGAACCAGAGGGAGACGATCAGCAGTGGAGAAGACAGAAGTGGGAGACAGAATGGAGGAAACGGGCGTGTGGGTTGAAGAAAAGGAAAGGTGGGGATAAGGTTAGATATCGATGTTCATGCCATCGGGTTGTAAACTACCCGGATGTAATATGAGGTGCTGCTCCTCCAATCTGAGAGTGAACTCACCATGTTAGTTAAACAATGTACCGGAAGGGGGAGTGGATTAATAATTTTCCCCTGGGATCCCTATTAACTCAGTCCTCTCTGACCATAAACCAGTGCCGTCTGGTTGTTGTTTTCACAAAAGTGGGGAAAAGGATAGCATGCATTCCCCATTTCTCCAGGACTCAGTCCTTCCAGTAACGGCAGTAATCTCGTAAATCTCTGCACTCATTCCAGCTTGACGGCCTCACCCCGAAAGCAGAACGACCAAAACTGAATACAATAATCCAGGCGTGGATGCCCTAACAATAATCTAACCCTAATGCTACCTCACTAGCCTCTTCTTCAGACCATAGACCATGAGATATGAGACACACATCTCTGCTCACACATTCGAGTCTGCTCTGCCATTCCCTTGTATCCAATTGATTATTCCTCTCTACCCCATTCTCCTGCCTTCTCCACATAATCTTTGAACATCCATTTAAAATACACTCAATGACTTGGCCTCTACTCCGTCCGTGCAAATGTATTCCAAAGATTTCCCACTCCCTGACTACAGAAATTGCTCCTCATCTCTGCGCTCAGTGGATGACCTGTGCATTAAGCCCGTGGCCTCTGGTCCCAGACTCACAGAGTGTAGGGTGAATCTTCTTCACAGCCACTCTGTCGAGGCCTTTCAATATTTAATAGGTTTCAATGAGATCCCTCTCTTTATTCCAGACCAGCGAGTACAGGGTCAAAGCCATCTAACGCCTCTCATACGTTAACCCTTTCATTCCTGGAATCACTCTCATGAGCCTTCTCCGGAACCGCTCCAGCACAAGCACATCTTTTTCTCCGATAAGAGGTCGGAAACTGCTCACAACACACCAAGAGAGATCTGATCAGCGCGTTATAACGCGACAGTATCACATCCTTGCTCTTATCTGCTAGCATTACAGTTGTCATCCTTAATCAACTCAATGTGCAAGCAAACCTATAGGGACTTCTACTTAAGGACTCCCAAATACCTACGCACCTCTGTTTTTTTTAATTTTCTCCCATTTACTTTTTTTCTACACCCTTATTCCTTCTACCATTTGTACATCACCGTACACTTGAAATTGCTCCTCATCTGTAATTCATCTGCTACTTCGTTGCCTGTTCTTCAAACCTATCGAAGTCCGTCTGCAGACTTCCGCTTTGCTCGAAAGTACCTTGCCCATACCTATCTTTGTATCAACTGCAAGCTCATCACCAAGGTATCAATTCCTTCATCCATATCATTCAGATTTAAAATGAAAAGATGCGGTATCAATACCTGCCGCTATGGAACACCATTAGTTACCGACAGCAAAACAGAATTGCGCACATTATTCTGACTCTTTCTCCCTTGTCAGTCAGACAATCGTCGATCCATACAAGTATCTTTCCCGTAATTCCATGGACTGGGATCTTGTTAAGCAGCCTCACGTGCAGCACCTTAGAAACATAGAAAACCTGCAACACAATACTGGCCCTTCGGCCCACAAAGCAGTATCGAACATGTCCTTACCTTAGAACTACCAAGGCTTACCCATAGCCCTCGATTTTTCTAAGCTCCTCCGATCAATGCCTCTCATCATCCTGTACACCTCCATCAGGTGTCCTCTCATCTTCCGTCACATCAAGGAGAAAAGCCCGACTTCACTCAACGTATTCTCAGAAGACATGCTCCCCGCTACAGGGAACATCCTTGCTTATACTCTCTGCACACTTTCTGTGGTTTTCATATCCTTCCTCCGGAGAGGTGATCAGAATTTAGCAAATTACTCCAAGTGGAGACTGATCAGGGTCCATAATAGCTGCAGCATTACCTCTTGGCTCCGAAACCCATTCCTACGGAAGTCCAAAGCACCGTAAGCCTCCTTAACCACAGAGTCAACCTGCGTAGCAGCTTTGAGTGTCCAATGGACTCGGACCCCAAGACCCCTCTGATCATCCACACTGCCAAGAGTCTTACCATTAATCCTTCCTTCTGTCATCATATTTGACCTAACAAAATGAACCACCTCACACTTATTTGGGTTGAACGCCATCTGCCAGCTCTCAGCCCAGTTTTCTTCCTATCAATATATCGCTGTAACCTCTGACAACCCTCCATATTATCGACAACACACCCCAATCTTTGTGCCATCAGCAAATTGACTAACCCATTCCTCCAGTTCCTCATTCACGTCATTTATAAATATCACGAAAAACAGGGGTCCCAGAACTGATCCCTAAGGCACACCACTGGTCATCGAACTCCATGCAGAATATGACCTGTCTATAACCACGCTTTTTCTTCTGTGGGTAAGCCAGTTCTGGATGCACAAAGCAAAGTCCCCTTGGATTCCATGCCTCCTTACTATCTCAATGAGCCTTGCATGGGATACCTTGTTAAAGGTCATCTGAAAATCGAAACAAACAACATCCTCTGTCTCTGCTTTATCTATCCCGACTGTTATTTCCTGAAGGAATTCCAAGAGATTTGTCAGACAAGATTTCCTCGAAAGGATTCCTGCTGGCTTTGGCCTACTTCATCATGTGTTCCCAATTACAGTACCCAAAACACTCACCGTTATTATACTCGAATATCTTCCTGGCCACTGAGATCAGACCAGCTGTCATAAAAGATAATTTCTTCTGCCTCCTTCACTTCTTAAAGTGTGCAGTGACATTTGCAACTTTCTAGTCGGCCAGAACCATTGCAAAATCTATTCATTCTTGATAGATCATTACTCATTACATTGAGGAAACTAAGGAGAACCTTCTTCATTCTGAGGGAGGGAGGATGCGCAACGAGCTGCCAGAGCAAGAGGCAGGGACGATTACAATGTTTAAAAGACGTTTACTTAGGTCCACGGATGAGAAGGACATAGAGGGGTGTTTCTGTACCCTGGGGCGGGTTTCACCTTCTGGTCCAGGAGTCTTATCTACCTTCAGGCCTTTTAGCTTCCAAAACACCTTCTTTCCTTGGTAAAAACATTTATCCTCACTTCTGCCCCAGATACTCCTGAATTTGTGGCATTTATGTAATAAATTCAATGACATAATTATAGTGGGTGACTCAATCTGCAGGAGAATTTGGAGTGTCAGAATGTGTCAGATTGCAAGAGAGTGGATGCTTTCAATATGGTGTTTTAGAGCAGCTGATGGTTGAGCCTAATCGGGAACTGTTATCTTACATTGGGTGTTGTGTAATGACGCAGATCTTATTAGGAACCATTAAAAGGCAGTGATCATAATATAATTGAATTCCTGCTCCGCCCCACGTTTATGGACATGTAAGACAAAGTCGCGTCTTGACCACCCTTTTCCGTTTTAAACTTTGAAATTTCAACTTTATTCAGTCGGATCTGTAGAGGAACAGTTATAATTATGGATGCTCTCAGAAGCGCCAAAAGAAATCCGGATCTAGGCAATGGGAAGCACAAAAAAGCTGACAAATTCTCGGAGGAATCCCCCTGGGTAAAGAGACTAGAATCTCAAATCAGCAATATCGGCATTGAGAAAACTCAATTAACAGAGGAATTCGAAGGAAAAGTTGACTCTCTGAGCCTTGATCTTAAAGAAGTTAGTCGAAATGCTGCAGACCTTTCTTCTCGTTTGGACAAAAGTCCAACAACGGATCGTCGATTTCGAAGCACGATCACGTCGGAATAATATCGGAACTGTTGGATTAAAAGAGAAATCAGAATCGGCCAACACACTGGATAATTTCGCAAAAATGTTTCAGTCTTTATTTCCGGAGGTTTGTTTACAGCCTTTAGATATCGAAATGGCTCACAGAATCGGCACTTAGATACATCTTATGGAAATGATTGTTTGATGAACTTCAATAACAAAAAATAAATTGCAAAAAAAAAATGAAATTTTTGGATCAAGATAAAAACAGACATATTGTTGTGTGTTTTCTCCGTTTCAGAGACAAAGACCGTATTATTAAGCTTGCGAGAAAAAAAAAGACTATTTCAGTATCAGGATTCAGACATTCGCCTTTTTCAAGATTTTCCACGTGAAATAGTTAAGAGGCGTACTGGATTTGCATCGGTTATGAAATTAGCGTATGAAAAAAAAGCTCTTTCCACTGCTTCAGTATCCAGCGAAAATAAGGTTTTTTTGTCAAAATGTCTGGCTTTCATATTTTTGATGATCCAGTCGAAGCACTGAGTTTTATTAATTCTTTATCCGACGCATCCGATGACGAGTCTGAAGCCTGAAGCTTGAATGATTTATATTGGCTTGATTGTCTCGGGTGTAAAGAGTGATGAGATTGGAAGATCTGATGGTTACAGAAGTTGTTACCCCAAAATACATTTTTATCTCTGAAACAGACTGGTTTGGATGGCTTCAATTTCAGAAGACACAGAGGGAGAACTGTTGATAGACTGTAATAAGTTTGAACGATTTAGAATTTTTTTTCTGCAGATTTAAATTAATTATTTTTTTTGGTTTCGTATGCTTTTGTAAGGAACTTTTCAGTAATTATTTGAATTCCCTTATGTTCTAAAGATAGATCGGACAATTTAAAGTTGGCGATTGTTTTTCTTTTGTGCAAATATTTAAAGAATTGTTTTAGATGTGTTTTTCATCTCTTTTCTAATGTTCTGAAGGTTACTTTCAAATTGAAGGTCGTTTGTTTCACAAGAAAAACACTTTCCTTCCAAGTTAATTTTATTGAGATATATGTCGACTGTAATGAGTTTTATGTTCGGTAGAGGGAGACAGAGGTTTTGTTTTTTTGTTTTTTTTTAACTTTGGTAGGCGGTGCTTGGATTTGCATCTATGCATTTCATGGTGCTAGCGTCGATTGATATTGACTTGTTTCTGGGCGTTGTAGTTTGGGTGGGATTTTTCCCCCCGTTATGGAATACCGGAGCATACGCCAATTATTTTTATCATTGTTCATCTCCGCCATTTTCGACTACCCTATCCTGACATGCGTCTAACTATTGTTTTTATATACAAAGTTCCATGATGATATCTAAACAGGTAAATGCCTTAAGTTGGAATGTCCGCGGTTGGAATCATCCCATTAAGCGTAAGAAAACGTTTAAAGTTATTAATCGTTTCCAGCCTGACATAATCTTTGCTCAAGAGACGCATATCAGGTTATGTGATAAAAAGCGATTTTTTAAATATTGGAGGGTCCTCAGTTTCACGCAAAATCCCAGAGTAAAACTAGAGGCGTTTCTATTTTTATTGATTCCAATATTCCTTTTAATCAAGAGGATATTATAGCTGATATTAATGTTAAACTTTTGATTGTTAAAGGAATAATTTGTCATAGGAATATTATTTTGTTAATATTTATGACCAAATGTTGATGATCCCTCATTTTTTAAAACAGTTTTTGCTCTATTACCTGATTTAAATCAATATATGTTATTAATGGGCGGTGATTTTAATACTTGTCTAAATCTTTTAATGGATAAGTCATCATCCAAATATCAACTCCGTAATTGTGCTGCGTCACTTATTCCTTTTTAATTGATTACGGTTTAATTGAGATCTGGAGGCATATGCACCCTAATGATAGAAAATACTCTTTTTCCTCACATTTTTATAATAAATATTCGAGAATCGACTATTTTATAGTTGACCCTCGACTTTTATTCAATGTTCAGTAATGTGAGTATGATGTGATTGTTATTTTGATCATGCTCCTTTAAACTTAATATCTGAACTAAAAGATATTGTTTCTACCAGACCATTTTGTCGTTTTCCATAACATTTATTACAAAGTTCGGAATTTGTTGAGTTTATCGAAGCTCAGATAAAAAAAAAAAGCTTTTTCTCTTTAATAATATAGGAAAAGTCTCCAAGTTAGTAATTTGGGATACATTAGAAGCTTATCTACACGGTCAAATTATTTCGTATATAGCTAAACTGAAGAAACGAGCAAGAATGGAATTAGATAAAATCTCTAAACAAATTAAAGAATTAGATAACATCAATGCAATCTTTCCAAATGTTGTTTCATTTAAAAAAAGAGTAGAATTACAATCACAGTATAATTTATTACTAATATATCCTATTGAAGGATATTTGCTTAAATTGTAATGTCAATTTTATATTTTTGGAGATAAAAATAATAAGCTCTGACCTTCTCAATTAAGAACAACAAGAGCTGAAAGACAAATCTTAAAGATTCATAAAAATAATAGAGATATAGTAAGTAATCATGAGGACATTAAGATTTCAAGATATTTTACTCTGATCTTTATAGATCTCAATTCCCTGCACATTCCTCCAAAATGAAGGCTTTTTTTTACATAAGACTAAATTTCGAAAAAAATTCTCCTGAGGTCAACAGATGCTTGATGCTCCAATTACTGAGCATGCAATTCAGAAAGCTATTTTCTCAATGCAATCTGGTAAAGCTCCTGGACTTGATGGTTATTCAGTGTGATTTTACAAAAAAAAATTGAAAGATTACATTCTCCGTATCTTTTGGAAATATTTCATGAATCCTTTGAGAAGGGTAATTTACCTTCTTTTTATGAAGCATCTATTTCCTTAATTCTTAAAAAAGAGAAAGATCCTGTTGAATGTTCATCATATAGACCTATTTCGCCATTAAATGTGGATGCAAAAATTCTCTCTAAAATAATGGCTGATCGCTTGGCAAATATTTGACTAAAATAATTTCTATGGATCAAACGGGCCTTATTAAAGGCCGTTATTCTTTCTCTAACATTCGGAGATCGATGAACATTATATATTTATCGTTATCGAAGCAACCTCAATGTGTTATCTTTCTCAATACTGAAAATGGATTTGATAGAGTTCAGTGGCCATTTTCAAAATATTAGAAAGATTTGGTTTTGGTAATAATTTCAATAGATGGATTCTAATGATTTATAAGAATCCTATTGCCACGGTCATTACTAATAAATGCAGGTCTTCTCTTTTCTCCCTTTCTCCTGGCATTAGACAGGGATGTCCATTAAATCCTTCATTATTTAATCTTGTATTGGAGCCTTTAGCTATAACATTACGAGAAGCTAAAATATTCATGGTATTTGTATGAATGGAACCATGCATAAGATTTCTATTTATCTTTCGTTTTTTTTTCATTTCAAATCTTGAGGAGTCAATTCCTAATCTTTTGGAAACACTTAAAGATTTTGGGAAATATTAAGGATATAAACTTAACTTGAATAAAAGTGAATTGTTCCGGTTAAATGTCCATGTTAGTATATATAATGATATTCCTTTTAGACTTGTTAATACATTTTGATATTTAGGTATTATAACTAGTAAAAATATAAAGATCTCAATAAAGTGAATATAGTTCCTTTAATGGACTCAATGAAACAACTATTTTCTAATGGAATCCACTTGGTATTCTTAAATAGGTCGTATTCATGCTGTTAAAATGATAATTTTACCTAGATTTTTATATATTTTCCAAAATATATCTATCTTTTTAACTGAGAAAAATCGATCAATTTGACTCTATTATTTCTTCTTTTATTTGGAACAAGAATAGACTAAGAATTAATAAGAATCATTTACCTAAAAAAAATTAAAATGATGGTGGACTTGCACTTCCTAATTTCAGACTGTATTATTGGGTTTTGACAATTAGACAATTATGGTTTTGGTTATATTGGCTTGATAAGAACCAAAAACCATTATATGTTGATTTGGAATTAAAAGCTGTTAAACAATTCCATTTAACTTCAATTTTAGGAGCTCCATTACAGTTACAGCTCTCTAAAATTCCAAATTTAAATCTCTATCCGGTTATTAAACAATCCCTACGGATTGGGGTTCAGTTTCGTATTTTTCTTTTAACTTTTAAACAATTTACGTTGTCTAGTTTTATATCGAAACTTTTCATTTAAATCTTCAACAACTGACCCCATTTCTCTTCTATTGAAAAATAAAGGAATCCATTCTTTTACACATTTATTTTGTGATGGTCGATTGATGACATTTGAGGAGTTAATTAATAAATTTTCTCTCGCTCATACACATTTTTTTGCAATATTTTCAGGTTAGACATTTATTACAGCAATATTTACATAAGTTTCCATATTTACAAGAATCTGATTTGTTGGATATCATTTTGAAATTGAATCCCTTAGTGAAAGGTTCCATTGGCAGAATTTATAATTTATTTTGGTTACAAAAAGAGAACCTATCACTAAAGGTTAAACAAGATTAGGGGTGACAACTTAATATGACCTTTGTTAATGAAGATTGGCTTCGAGTTTTGAAACACGTAGATTCTTCTTCTGTATGTGCCAACCATTGTTTAATTCATTTTAAAATTGTTCACCGTTATTATTTAACACATAACACAGGAGAGACTAAAATATGTCCTAATGTAGACAACTATTGCGATAGATGTAAAACTGAAGTAGCTACTTTGTCACATATGCTCTGATCATGTTTTTCATTAAAAATCGTTTTAGAAATCTTTATTTTCCACAATTCCTAAAGCTTTGAAATTCATTTACAACCTATTAGATTGACTGTTCTATTAGGAATTGTTCTGCATCATATTCAGTGTATCTCATCCTCAGATCAACATGTAATTGCATTTATTACACTACTGGCAAGAAGGGCTATTTTATTAAAATGGAACGATATTTCTACCCCTACATTAATTGAATGGTTTTTTCAAGTAATGTTATGTCTTAGATTGGAAAATAAATTTGAAGTAGAACTTTTGATTCTCGATTTGATTTTGAGAGAAGATGGGATTCTTTTGCAATTATTATCATTTAATTTGAATTAAGTTATATGGTTTCCTTCCAATCTTTTTTATTTAAATAGGAACTGGCGGTTGATGAGTTTTTTAAAAATATTTAGATGATGGTCAAACCTATTGCTCCCGGGGGGGTGGGGGGTGCTGATTCCTAATGTTTTTTTTTTCTCTTTGTGTGTGTGTAAATATATATATATATATTTCAATTTTTATATTTTACAGTCAGTTTTTTTCTTCAGCTTTATTAATTCTATACATATTAATCTGCTGAAGTTTTGTATCACTTTATAGCTGTTACAGATTACGCAACAATGAAAATATTCTAAAAATGAAAATGAAGACTGTCCTGATGTTCTGATTAGATGAGTATGGATTTCAGTGAATTTTGTGTAAATACTGATAATATACGATTATCGGTGGCCAAGAAATAACAGATTGTACAACAGCATAAAGTTACAAAGTAAGAATATTTAACAATCTTCAACTTTTTCAAACAGTTAACATGAAAGAAAAGAACACGAAAAAAGTGTCAATTAGAGTTAAACTACTTCTGCAGAAGAGAGAAACGCTGAGTGCGCTTATGATGTTAAGGACTGAGGTGCAGTGAGTAGGGAGGGATGTCAAAGGTATATTTTATTTACAAGAATATTTACTGGGTATAACAGTGAGAATAACCTCACACGCTTATTTGAACTTTATTGTGACTATCCCTGCAATACTGAGTGCAATTATATTCCCTTTACACACGTAGGTTATTTGTGCAAGAAATAAAAATCTGGAGCACTTCAAGCAACAGACAGAATCGATGGAGGATCTCAGCACGCCAGACAGCTTCTATGGAAAAGAGGAAATCGTCGATGTTTCATGCCAAATCTCTTCATCAGAATTGATAAAAGGAGAATAAGTCAGAGCATGAAGACGTGGGTGGGGGGCGGGGGTGTGGAGGGGACGAACCAGTGCAAAGTGGTCAGCAGGCCGGTAGGTGGAGCCGTTTGGCAAATGTAGTCTATAGACCTCGCCTCCTTGCTCACTGCCTGCCTCAGAACATTTCCTCACATCACAGACACATCGTGCGGGAAAAGGGAAGGTGAGTCCGGCTAGGACCAACAACAGCAACTCGCTGAGCTCCGACATGCAGTTGGAGTGGCACCAACAGAAGAGGAGAGGCTGACCATGGGGCACCTTTCCAACAACCTGTGCGCCCTGCTCTTACCGGCTGAGGCGCCTGTCGGTCAATTTAGAATTGACATGATAATTAGTTAATATGAATGTCAGTCATGGAGAAGGGCCCTGGACAAGGAATTCCGAATATTGATAATGTGCTGCCAGTCATAGTACAGACTGTGAAGCCAGTGGATATATGTCGGAAACAGAGATCTCTAACTGAAGATGTTTTACAAACTTGTAATCTTTATAACTGATGTCGTCAATTGTACTGCCCAACCATCTAGACCCACTGTGGAAATTTACATCAAAGTGGAAGCGCAAAGGAGTATTTTGTTATAACTCGTGTTACGTTGGAAGCAATGAATGAAGCTGTGAGGTGTGGAGTATCTGTATCCCAGTCTACTTGTGAAGGCACTTAATGGAATTCAAATATGGCAGTGAAATGCGAAAAGCCTGTTTTCTGATGGTCAACATTTTAAGAAGTTTATTTCAGATTTGTTCTTTTATTCCCGATATTGTATGTATTCAGGAAACCTGTTTGTCACCACGAGATGTAATGTTCATTATCGTTCTGGAACTGCTGTAGATTTAACTTTGGTTTCAAATTATTTGTCGGGAGTGAGAAGGTTGTTGAGTGAGCATTACCCCATCGTTGTGATTTTGGATGTGCATTTGTATCGAAGAATGTAAGCCGTTTTTGCAGGCGTATTTTTGCTAAAGCAAATTGGGAGAAGATTCAGCTTTTACTTGATGAAACTGTTAGGGCTCAACTGTTAGGGCTCAAGTTTGAGATTTATGTGAGGTTATGTCACACTATTTATCAAACTGCATCTTAAGTGATTCAGGTAAATTGGGATTAATAGGGGAAGGCCTGCATCAGGCTGGACTGAGAAGTGTGCAGAGGCAATTAGAGAGATCACTAGGCCGTTTGGGAAAGTTAAGAATATCAGTTCCAGAGTGACCTTATAAGTAGTAAAGGGAACAGTCCGCGCTGAGGGACGTCGTAAACGTTGCAAATACGGATTACTGAAGATTATATTGTGATAACATTAGAACGGAGAGTCGATTTAGATGTTTTTGGGGAATGATTAAGACAAAGAGGGTGGGGAATGTGTTTGCAGGGATAATAACGTTCCAGTATCCATGCATGAGGGTAACAATATTGTTACTGAAACAGGGTAGATTGACACAGTAGAAGGGTCACTTTCTGCGATTCATTTTCAAGATAACTTAAGCGAAAAAAGTTAAACTGAGTGAGGATAAGGGGTTGGAAGTCACATGTAGCAATGAATATATCACTAATGTAGAATTTGCTTAGTGTGACTTTAAGAAGGCTATCAATAGTGCAAGTCAGGCGTGCCCAGGAATGGATTACAAATAATATTTTTATTTTTATTAGATAACACTTTTGAGATGCTATTAAATTGTATAAATCGTAATTGCAGGTTAGGCCTCCTTCCATGCTCATGGAAAATAGCAGTTCTGTTCTAAAGCTGGGATGTCCCCGTCTGATTCTTCTAGTGATATGACTGTTTCGCTAAAATCCCATTTATATATGTTTATAGAACGTACGATAATCGAACGTTTGTATTATATTTCGGAAGGGAGAAGTGATACAGCGTTTTATCAAAATGGATTTCTGAAGGGAGAAGTGATATAGCGTTTTATCAAAATGGATTTCGGAAGGGAGAAGTGATATAGCGTTTTATCAAAATGGATTTCGAAAGGGAGAAGAGATAGAGCGTTTTATCAAAATGGATTTCGGAAGGGAGAAGTGATATAGCGTTTTATCAAAATGGATTTCGAAAGGGAGAAGAGATAGAGCGTTTTATCAAAATGGATTTCGGAAGGGAGAAGTGATGTAGCGTTTTATCAAAATGGATTTCGGAAGGGAGAAGTAATATATCGTTTTATCAAAATGGATTTCGGAAGGGAGATGTGATGTAGCGTTTTTATCAAAATGGATTTCGGAAGGGAGAAGTGACATAGCATTTTATCAAAATGGATTTCGGAAGGGAGAAATGATGTAGCTTTTTATCAAAATCGATTTCGGAAGGGCGAAGTGACCTAGCGTTTTATCAAAATGGATTTCGGAAGGGAGAAGTGATATAGCGTTTTATCAAAATAGATTTCGGAAGGGAGAAGTGACATAGCGTTTTATCAAAATGGATTTCGGAAGGGAGAAGTGACATAGCGTTTTATCAAAATGGATTTCGGAATGGAGAAGTGATGTTGCGTTTTATCAAAATGGATTTCGGAATGGTAGACTGACGATGGATTCTGTATCAGTGATAATATCTCCAGGATGGATAATAATCTGATCTGGAAGCACGTAGTACGTTATGGAAAGAAGGGCTTTTGATTAAGTTAAGGACATAATGACTGAGGCAGAGATTGTGCTCTTTTTTCTGTTTTTTAAAAAAATTTGGACGGTCTATGCAAGTAACGGTGGACAAGTGGTGCTTTTATTTCTGTGGGATTTCTGTCAGCTTTTAATACCGTCATCCCCAGCAAGCTCATCTCCGAACTCCAGCAGCTCATCACTCTGCATCTGGGTCCTGAATTTCTTGTCAGAGGGTTCGCAGGCATTGAGACGGGACGCTCGCCTGTTCTCCACTAATACCCTGAACACTGTTACACCACAGGGTTGTGGATTGAGTTACATACACTGCTCCCTTCTCACTGTACCTGCATTTAACTCCAACACCATTGTCAAATTCGCAGACGACACAATAGTAATCGGGTTGATCTCCAACAGAGACGAATTAGCGTACAGAGCGGATCTCGGACTTCCAGAATGAAGAATATCTTTTTCTGCAGACCTATAATTGCTCTGAACCAATTGATCAAGCATCATCCATAAATTATTCATGTTCCTACTTTTAATACTGGTTTTATGGCTGTCATGCATCTGTGTTGCGCTTTTGTACTGCTGGATATTGATTGCCCTGGCTGTTTACTTGATTTTATTTATTGTTTATTTATTTTATTTGTTTATTATAGCATTGCGTACGAGTGTTGCAAACTCATTTTCTTAATACAGCAAAGACTAAGGAGCTTATTATCAGCTTTGGAAAGTCACGGGACGAGAAGAACGCTCCAGTCTATGTTAACGGAGACATACTGGAGGAAGTGTGCAGTTTCCGGTTTCTGGGAATACACATCTCAGAGGACCTTACATGGTCCACTAACACCACAACAATAGTTACGAAAGCACAGCAGCGCTTGTCTTTTCCCTCAGGACGCTGAAGAAAGCTGGTCTACCTGAACAGATGCTGGTGACATTTTACCGCTGCACCATAGAGAGCATCTTAACGTACTGCATCTCTGTGTGGTATCTCAGTTCTACAGCAGTTGATAGGAAAGCACTTCAACGGGTCGTCTCGAGCGCACACAAGATCATCCGGACACAGCTGCCAGCCCTGGAGGACACCTACAGCTTACACTGCCTACGGAAAGCTACAAGCATTTGTAAGGACAATACACACTCATGTAATCATCAGTTTGAACTTCTTCAATCTGGCAGACGCTATAACAGTTTCTATGCTCGGACTTCCAGAATGAAAAATATCTTTTTTCCACAGAGCTATAATTGCACAAAACCAATTGATCAAGCATCATCCATAAATTAGTTATATTGCTACTTTTAATACTGGTTTTATGGCTGTCATGCATCTGAGTTGCGTTTTTATACTGCTGGACATTGCTTGCACTGGCTGTTTACATGATTTTATTTATTGCTTATTTATTTTATTTGTTGTTTTATAGCATTGAGAACGAGGGTTGCAAACTCATTTTCGCTGTATCGGTGCATGACAAATTGTACTATGCAATGACAATAAAGATATTTCATTTCACCAGGAGACCTTAAAGGCAACGCAGAGATAGGGAGCCGAGTTTTCGAGATGAATCCTATTATTGTCCGCGAAAAGTGTATGGAGCAGATGAAATCCGTGTGTACAATTCACTGGGTTAATTCCGTGGCGGACAGGGATTCTCTCCCCAATAAAATTGAGCCTTTTATTTGCTCATCTTTGTTCTTCTTCTGATTTAGATGATAATAACTGTTATCGCCTTGGTAACCTTGACTTTTGCTCATCCAATCAACGTCGACTTACACTGCCGACTGTCGGAAACTGGAGGAATGTCGTGCTGAGCAGCACCCGTTCCTGTCCTTTGTCCTTCACGCCCCTGGTCTAACTTTTCTGAAGATTTTTTTTACCAGTCTGACTCTGTCACTTTCCTTTCCACTATTTCAGCTGCGGTCCATAGGTTTTCCAAGGCTTGCTTATTCATTCCACTAAACAATCTGCCATCATCCGGACAAACCGCAGAGCATCTTATGCACCGGGTTTTCCGTATCCACTTTCCTGCTGTCCAATTCAGTATCCTTAGAATTTTGACTCTTACCACAATGGTTACCTGTAGTCTTGCCACAAGTTGGGGATTTTAATTAACTGAACACAGATTCCTTAGTACCCTGGGGGGTATTTAAAGTGGCAGTGCTGTCCCCTTGGGTCTCAGTCGACCTGGTCCTGACTAATGTCATTATGGCCGAGTTATTTCGAATTATACAAGAATGTATAATTTCTGTGTTTGTTGTTTTATTTCTGATAGTTTACTAAAATTTAAAGTTTAAAAAAAAATTCTTTCGTTGTTCAGCGTGTCAATGTCATGCATAAATTCCAAAACTCTAGCAGTTCGCATCTAAGCCTCCTCTGTTGTGATATAAGACTATTAGAGCATAAGATATAGGAGCAGAAGTAAGCCATTCCGCCCGACAAGTCTGCTCCGCCATTCAATCATGGGCAGATCCACTTCATCCAGTAATCCCACTCCCCTGCTTTTAGCCCATACCCTTCAATACCCTGGCTCATCGAAAAACTACCTATCCGAACTTAAATGCACCCAATGATCAGACTGACACAGCCATTCGTGGCAACAAATTCCACAGATTGACCACCCTCTGACTAAAGTAATTTCTCCGCATCTCAGTTCTAAAAGGACGTCCTTCAATCCTGAAGTCGTGCCCTCTTGTCCTAGAATCCCCTCGCATGGGAATTAACTTTGCCAAGTCTAATCTGTTCAGGCCTTTTAACATTTGGAATGTTTCTCTGAGATCCTCCCTCATTCTTCCGAACTCCAGGGAATGCAGCCCAAGAGCTGCCAGACGTTCCTCAAACGGTAACCCTCTCATTACTGGAATCATTCTCCTGAATCTTCTCTGAACCCTCCCCAACGTCAGTATATCGTTTATAATTTTAGGAGCCCAAAACTGCACACAATACTCCGTGTGGTCTCACGAGTGTCTTATAGATCCTCAACATCATATCACTGCACATATATTCGATATATCTAGAAATGAATGCCAACATTCGATTCGCCTTCTTCACAACCAATTCATCCCAGAGGTTAAACTTCAGTGTGTTTTATACAAGGACTCCCAAGTCTCTTTGCATCTCTGCATTGTGACTTCATTCCCCATCTAATACATTTCTCGTCTATTTCTTCCACCAAAGTGCATAACCATACACTTTCCAACATTTTATTTCATTTGCCAATTTTTTGCCCATTCTTCAAATCTATTTGTCTCTCTGCAGGCTCTCTGTTTCCTCAGCACTACCCGCTCCTCCACCTATCGTTGTTTCATCGGCATGTTCAGCTACAAATCCATTAATACCGTAGTCCAAATCATTGACATACATAATCAAAAGTAACTGTTCCAACACCGACCGTTGTGGAACACCACTGGTAACCTACAGCTAGCTAGCATAGAATCGCGTTATTCCTACTCTCTATTTTCTGCCGACCAGCCAACGCTCCATCCACGCTAATAACTTCCCAGTAAGTCCTTGGGCTCTTATCTTCCTAAACAGCTTCATGTGCGGCACCTTGTCAAAGTCTTCCTGAAAATCCAAATACACCGCGTTTACCGCATCTCGTTTTTCTACCCTATATGAAATTTCCTCAAAGAATTGCAGTTGGTTTTCCAGGCAGAATTTTCCTTTCGGAAAACCATGCTGGCTTCGGCCAATCTTGTCATGTGCCCCCAGGCTTTCCGTAATCTCATCCTCATCAATCAATTCCAAAAACTTCCCAACTACTATTGTCAGGCTAACAGGTCGATAGTTTCCTTTCTGCTGCCTCCTTAAATAGCGGAGTAAGGCTTGCAATTTTCCAGTCATCCAATACATTGCCAGAAACTATCGATTCTGTCGATAGGAAGCAGTGTCGTACGCTTAGGCCGCCAGAAAATTCAAAGTCTCTATTTCAGATTTTGATTTAAAGCCCTGGAACCATTTGCGAGTCATACTTCCGTGGTGTTGATGTTGGTACCTATAATTCAGAACCTGTATAGCGATTTATCAAAGGCCCAACATCGATCGTTTCGGCTTATCACTGGTCACCGGCCTGCAATCCTAAATAACGGCATCCTCAGCCGTCCAGCACATTGTGTCACCTACCACGATGTCAATTTCTGGACACTATGTATTGTAACACCCTGGAGTAGACCATCTCGCGGGAGCTTGCCAATGTTCAGGGATCCAATGCATGGCATCGTGCATTCCTCCAACTTCTTTTTGACCACCTCAAAAATTCAGATTAATTCGAAAGACATTATCGCCCAAATGCCAAGTCACCAGGTATATTTAAAACAGAAATTGATAGGTTCCGGAGAAGTAAGGATATGAAAGATATCAGGAGAGAAAACTGGTGACAGGGGTTAAGAGAGCTGATGACTCATCCATGGTGGGATTGCGGAGCGGACTCGATGTGGCCTGACTGGACTTCATTGTCTTATAGTCTTATGGTATGTAACAATTAGAATAAACTCAGCTAATTTTACTGCAAAGTGATCACGTTGGTCAGGATGCACCTGAACCGCAGTAATTACATGTTTGGGAGTCGAATGTTAAAGTGAAGTAATTGTTCTTGAGCCCGCTGGTGTGGGACATCAGTTTTCTGTTGCCGGTACTGATGAATGGCCTCGACTTGAAACATCCACTATTCACACTTTTCCATAGATGCTGCCTGTCCTGCTGAGTTGCGACAGAATTTTGCGTGTGTTGCTTGGATTTCCAGCATCTGCATATTTTCTCGTCATTGCAAATAATGTTGATTCAGGGAGCAGAAATACAATCAGAAGCTTCTGACGGTGCAAAGTAATTGAGAAAAAAAATGTTACTTGTCCCTCGCTCAGTGATTAAAGGAGTAATTAAATGGAATCCTAATTTATGGAAAGCGAGCATGGTGTGATGGGGGATGATGCTGAGTATAGACCCGAGTGTACAAGATAAAGTATAACCGGAGAATGCAATATTCTTGGTGGAGCATCACTATCCGCCATACGCTCTATCATGTTTCGACACCGAAATTTCCCAGGCACCTTGTTGTTTCCATGCTTTCTTGTTTTATAAGATGTGGATTTGTATCGTGCGTTTGGAAAGTTGAGGTTTTAATCCTGTCCTTGAGCATTAGAAAGTTTATCACCGATCGCTTATACAAGTGAACAACAGACAGTGTACGTAAAAAAACAACATCTAATGCGCCAGCCGTCTGGAGAAAATGTTCGGTAATAGTTTCTCTACCGCATGCTCTTGACAAATAAGTTTAATCCCCGCTCCTTACATGTTGTTCCCTCCACTCTATCCTTGCCGCTTTATTTCACTGTCAATGCAGGGGTTAACTGCACCTGTTCATCCACTGGGTTTAATTAAGCGAACACCCACGAGGTCTGATTAAGTCATTGGAGCGTGCTTCTGTATTACAAATAGGGTTTGCCTCCAATGATTGTCAGTACGAGCATCGACTCCGGTAATGACATTGCTCAACAGACCTGGGAATCGGAGTTCCGACGCACAAGCTCTGGAGAGTGGAGTGGGACAGTTCCGGATTCGGTCTGAATCTGGGATCAGTTCAGTGGAAAGTTACACCAATGGATCAGAACGTTTCAATCGGGCTGTTCACTTCAAAACTCATTCGGATGAACTAACATTATCACAGAGGATACAAATCGCGCTCTGGAACTTTGCTCCGATTTATTACCCAATTCTTGCTGTTGTTGCCATCTCTGGTAAGTCGATGTCTTATGCTGAAAATATTTCAAGCGGTAGCTATGCCATAGTCTTATTGTCGCACACAACACGCATGTCACGTCCACTGCTCCCCATGTTACCTACAATTACACTCTGTCCTTTTTGATTGCTTGATATATATTCTTAACTCCACGTTTATATTCGGTAAATGTTGAAAACGCCCGGTTAGACTGATGACTTACTCTCTTTTCCGACAGTTAGGGATGCTGTCAAATCTTTACATTCAATATCTGTTTTACTTGCTCAAGAGCCGTGAATTTCTCAAGCTGACCCAGCATTTTATTGTCCACCCCTGCCTGTCTTTGCCAACGGATGTGTCATTTGTCTTGTGGAACAGCTGCTGTACTTGAGGACTGGGTATCCCACATGGCTGTTGGGGGACAGTACCAGGGTCTTGACTCAGAGACTGTAATGGAATTGCGATCTTCCTTTCCGCGTTACAATGGCGTATTTTAGAGGGAAATGTCCAGGCAGCGGAATCGCCATGCTTTGCTGCTCCGGAACTTCTAGATGGTTGCAGTCGTAGGTTAGGAAATTGTCCACGAGCCTTGTTGAGTTGCTCCAGTGTATCGTGCAGACGGCACCAATCACCGCGGATTCTCAAAGATATGCGCCGATATCTTTTCTGGTGTTGTTTTTTTTTTACCTATCGTGAATGTAAACTTAAATTTGCGCCGATTCCAAAATCTGTCCCTGCCCGCTGCACCAACCTTCCATCAATATCACACGGCAGCTGCAGTGGTCGTCTGCATCCGCCTGTTTGTTTTTGACTCTGAGCACAGTGCAAGCCTCTGTCCTCTCCATTACTCAATATTCAAAGTAAACACCACAGATCAGCGCCTCCTCTATAGAATCAAAGTTCTTCGGCTGATAAAGACTTTGACTCTCTCTGTCACCGGACATAATGTACCCGTAATTACCTGTTCAATCCTGGCTTAGTATGGGGAGAAAAGTCTCATTTACAAACCGTCCCCCTTCCGAAGCTCTAATCATTATCTGTGCTGCACCTCAGACTCTGCTGCTCACGAAGACTTGGACCATGTCTGACTTTCTCGCTAAAGGCCGGTTGGCACGCAATGTATTCAGCGCGGCCAAACAGTGATTCATGAAGAAAAAAAAAGTACCTTCTGCATTTTCCATGCACCCAAAACACTGCCCTTTCAAAGGGACCGATGTATGGTCAATTACTGATCAGATCCGTGCCTTTTTGTGAAATATATGATTTGATAACGCAGGAGCTAAAGCAGTAGAGGATTTTAAGGCTACGGCATTTCCCCGAACATCATCCAGCTGAAATGTTATGAGTTTTATTGAACTTAATTCCATATTGCATGCAGCCATGGTATTCGATCAGAACGGACCAGCTCGGCCTTATTGACTACGGCTCTTTGTTTCCAATGATGTACAGAGATCGGTGATACTACAGTGAACCGGGGCAAATATCAGCTTGATTTGTTCGACTGAATTTGGCTCATTGTTGAACTTAATATTTGCTGCTTCTCTCAGATTGTATTTTTATTTGGGGAGAGAAATGATGCAAACGACATTCGCTAATTTTTGTCCTCACTCGGATACAGGATTTCAAAGCGTCTTCTGCAAAGTTGGTGACGTCAGTTTCACTAATTAGCATTCGTATTGAATATTAATCCCTGACTGACCCAATATCCGTCGGCAATCAGCGAATCATTCGGCTACCTCTGAATTGTGCAATTATTTGATTTTGTCCTTAGTAAATTTTACAATGATGCTCTCAATCTGATATATAATTTCTGTACTTCTGCTTTTCACAGTGAACGTGCTGACGATTGTCATACTATCACGGGGAAAGTGTGGACTCTCTAAAACAGTCACCCGCTATCTGATGGCCATGTCAGCGGCTGACCTAGCGGTCGTTTTCCTGGACGTTATATTGATGAAAATTCCGATGGCTTTTCCGGATGACTTCTCCTTCCTGTTTTACGTCCGCGTGTGTAGAACCCACGTCTACTTATTGCAGGCCGCCACAGATTGCTCTGTTTGGTTCACCGTCGCCTTCACCTTTGATCGATTTGTGGCCATTTGCTTCCAGGATCTAAACGCTAGGTACTGCACTGGGAGAACGGCGGCTGTGGTTCTGAGCACAGTGACTGCACTGAGTTGTTTAAAGAACGTTTCCTGGTTCTTCATGGTCCAAGATATATATACTTCCTCTAACATAGCGTGGCCTTGCATGCAGAGATGGGAATTACTGGGGTCACTATTCTGGACAGCAATCGATGTCTCTCGTGCTGCCTTTTCGACTGTGGTCCCGTTCCTCGTTGTTATCCTGCTCAATGCTTTCACCATCACGAACGTTTTACTGGCCAGTAGAGCCCGCGGCAGACTCCGGGCTTCCAGCCGTGGTCAGAGTTCCGGAGACCCGGAGATGCAGAGCCGCAGAAAGTCCCTCGTTTTACTGCTGGTCGTCTCGGGAAATTTCAACCTGTTATGGGCGTTGTACGGGGTGATGGCAATATGGAACAGAATGATTCATGCAGTGCGCATCCCATATTGATTGAGGATACCTACATTTCTCAACGAACTGTGCTACATGCTGCAACTTCTGAGCTGCTGCACGAACACCGCTCTTTACGCCGTCAGCCAGACTAAGTTCAGGCAGCAGCTGAAGCAGGTGCTGACTTCCCCTCTCACTCTCATTTGGAAACGGATCCGACACTGAGAGTCCATCTGACCGGCATACGTCTCCTCTACTTTGAAGAAGGAGGTCAGAATGTTGTCCTTTGATTATCCGTGTTGCTCCAGGTTCTCCCTGGATGGACGGACAAAACTCTCTGGTTTCAACCCTTGCTGACACGCACACTGCCCTGATACAGTCTCATCTGTTCTCATCTGCAACTCTGTTCATTCGGTTTTAATACATTAAGCAGCCCAATTGTTTTAAACAGGTGCACCCTTTCCTTTCCGAGTCACAACCCGGAGCCGTAAAACTAATGTAATATTAGACACATGACCATCTCGAAATCACATAGTGAGAACAATGACAACCTGGTGTTCATAACAGTAACTAGTTCCAAATTGTTGTAGCTGCAAGAATGGGGGAAGTTCCTGTCCTCTGAAACTCATTACATGAGTGTGAAATTCCATAGTGATTAGAACCTGAACATAATAGGGAACAGCTTTTAACGCAAGTTCAACATTGAAATACAGCGAGCCATCACTGGCTCAAAAGGAACACTGCAATAACACATTCGAATCGGAAGCTCCGGCACGATATCTCACCACCAAATATTAAAAGCAGCACACGCAAAATGCTGGAGGAACTCAGTTGTTTAGACAGTGTTCACGGAAGTAAACAAATAAAACAGTTGGTGCTTCTGTCCAATGTCCTTCTTGAGAATTGTAAAGGAAGGGTGAAGCCGGCAGAATAGAAAAGCTGGTGGAGGGGAAGGAGAAGAGCAAGAAGGTGACAGGTGAAGCCAACAGGACAGGGAAGCTAAAGGGCTGGAGAGGAAGGACTCGGATCGGAGAGGAAAATGCACCATATGAGAAAGGGAAGAAGGAGGGGACCACGACGGGGTGATAGGAAAGTGAGAAGAGGCCAGTGTGGGGAATAGAACAGAGCAGCAAAGGAGCATTTTTATGGGTAGGAGACTCGATATTCACGCCATTAGGTTGGAGGCTTCCCAGACAGGATTAAAAGGCGTTGCGCCTGAACCGTGCAGAAAGCGGAGAGTCGAGGGTGGGGAGAGAGAAACATAAGTTTCTTGGTATGATGGTGGAATTTGCAGTGTAGAATATGTTGAACTCGGGGTGACATTGTGTGGTAGGTATGGACAAGGGGAACACTGTCGCTGTTAAGGCGGCGGGAAGAGTAGGTGAGCGCGGATAGCCCGACCATATTTTTAAAGGGATATCTCAAAGAAACAAATCACTACCTCCCATCCCCATCACTCCGCTGTCGGGAGGGATCGTTCAGGACTGATTTCCCTTTGTCATCTCTCCCTCACGACTGATCTCTCTCACGGTACTTTTCCCTGCAAGAGGCCAGCCTACTACACCTGCCATTCACCTCCTCCTATTCAGCTCCCCCGGACAAGTCTTCAAGGTGAGGTAACACTTCTCCTGATCTGTTGCTGCCGTCTCCACGTTGACGAGGCCCGTGATGAGCTGGGCTTCATTTCGTCGAACACCAGCGCTCCAGCGGCGAAAGGCGGAGCTTTCTGGTATCCAAACATTTGAATTTTGTTTCCCAATCCCGACCCGATATTTTCTGTCCATGGCTTTTTCTTGTGCCACGGTGAGCATAAACTCAAGACGTAGGAGCAACAACCTGATGTCTTTAATTTCAGTTAAAAACATCCCTCCACCTCTCCTCTACTTCTATTCACCGCTCTGTCCTCATGTTTATTCTCACCCGCCTATCACCTCACACGTCGTCCCCGTCCTGCTCCGTTTTCCCTGTGCTCCTCTGTCCTCTCTTAACAGAGTGCTTCTGCTTCAGCTATTTATCTTTTTACGCATTTCGCTTCTTCTTTTTCCACCCCACGCCATTTAATCTGGCTTCTCCCCGCTTACTTGCCAGAGGTCTGTTCCTATCAAATTCTGAACGTACTTACACACTTATTTACTAAAATTAATTAATTTTAATAGTCTCTTTATTTTCATTCAACATATAAGCAGTTGTGTTGCCAAGCCATAGAAAGGTTCAGATCAGGCGCTGCTCACATGGCTCTATGTGTTTGAGCAACGAAGTCGGGCCGAATGGTCTGTTTGCCATATGACTCTATTACACAGAGCGTACAGCTCCGTAACACGTCATCATTCATAAGTGCATTGTCCATTTCACAGGTTTAACATAAACGATTTCAGAAGACGCTTGTCCTAACAAACAGTTCTGGGAATACAGAATCTATTTTACTTCTTTTTTTACTAGATTGGGTATATTTCATTGATTTGAGGAAGAGCGGGAAAGATGGAGAAAATTATCCGCCCGCTCACACTGTATCAGATGTTCCCAGGTTCTGGACGGAGACTACACGCTTTCCGCTCGAGCACAGACAGAAAAACACAGAATGAAACCCACACTCTCACACTGTAGCAGAGACTGAAAGATACAGAGTGAACCTCACTCTCTCACACTGTAGCAGAGACTGACAGATACAGCATGAAACCCACACTCCCACACTGTAACAGAGACTGACAGATACAGCATGAAACCCACACTCTTACACTGTAACAGAGGCTGACAGATAAAGAATGAAGCCCACACTCTCACACTGTAACAGAGACTGACAGATACAGAATGAAACCCACAATTTCACACTGTAACAGAGACTGACAGATAAAGAATGAACCCCACACTCTAACACTGTAACAGAGACTGACAGATACAGAATGAAACCCACAATCTCACACTGTAACAGAGACTGTCAGATACAGAATGAAACACACACTCTCACGCTGTAACAGAGACTGACAGATACAGAATGAAACGCACACTCTCACGCTGTAACAGAGACTGACAGATACAGAATGAAACCCAGACTCTCACACTGTAGCAACTGACAGACACAGAGTGAACCCCACTCTCTCACACTGCAGCAGACACTGACAGAAGCAGAATGAAACCAATACTTTCACACTGTAACAGAGACTGACAGACACAGCATGAAACCCACACTCCCACACTGTAACAGCGACTGACAGATACGGAATGAAACCCACACTCTCACACTGTAACAGAGACTTGTATTTACAGAATGAATTCACTGAACCAGAGAGTGACACCGGCAGAACCCCACACTCTCAGTTTATACCAGGGACTGATATCTACAAAATGAACCGCACACTCTCACTTTGCACCGGAGACCGGTGGATACAGAATGAACCGCCCCTCTTAACAGTCTACCCGCGACAGGCATGTGGAGAATGAAACACACACTCTCATATTATCAGACTGAAGGTCTCCCGTTTGTTGATTGTCGCTGCACTGCTGTCGTTCCCTCTCACTAATTCGTACTTCACGTGAATTGCAAATCAACCCGCTCTTCATTTCCGTATTGAAACGTACTCTCTGATCTCCCAACTCACTGTTTTCTTTCATTTATGCGGCTACCGTTGCATTCCATCTGCCACTTTTCCGCCCAGTTAACAGAAACAACTTTGACATTCGTCACAACCTCAAATCAACAGATATCCACAAATCCGTGTGCACCTACATGCACCAACAAACCCCTAAATCTGCACCTATTCCCAGTTCCACACGTACACCCGAATCCGTGTTCACCACCAAATCTTCATGCAGTATCAAATCTTCTGACACCTCGACCTGCAAAATTGATTATCGCAGATCGAGAATCCTTTCAAACAGTTCAGAGCATATTTGTCTCCACATTTAAAAGTACAGGAAGAACAGAGTTCAATATTCAAAGTGTATTTATTACAAATGCATTTGTAAATAAAACATCCTTGAGTTTTCACATCTCTGAATCAACTTCCACACTCTTTTCCGTGTTCACCCATGTTCACCACAACACCCCTAAATGTGCGCACATCCCCGGATCCACACCACCCTCACATCATCTGCGCAACCCCTAATCCATGTGTACCATCTGTACACATTCACACCAGAAATTAGTCTGCATCTCCTAATACAAATACACCCGTAAATCCGTGTGTACCCCCGAATTTACTGGCTTGGGCAAATCGTAGCACATCACCAAATTAATGTGCTACTTTATATTCGCCGTCATACTACAAAAATCTGAACACATCTCCAAATCCGCGCGCACACCAAAATCTGCTGACACTGCGATATGCACATCAGATTATCCCAGAGCAAGAATAATTCATATATCAGCTGTCTCCACTATAAACAATGGCGAGAGATATGTTCAATGTTCAAATTGCCCTGTGATTTATCACACCCCCAGATCGACCGATATCTCTAAGCCAGCCGATGCACCCCAATCTGTGTGCACCTCAATCGGAGCCCAACAAAATATTCGACAGCACACCCCGAAGACTGTGAACGGCACAAATCCGTGTTCTCCCCTATACCGACACCCATCCAGAAATCCGTCCGCCCTCTGACACCTCCCTATACATATTACATTATCCGTGAGCAAGAATCACTTCAGAGGACTTCTGCTTCAATGAAACAACCTCGAAATTCGTCATACATTCAAAACTGCAGATACCGCAAACATGTGTATACCTTGATATTCGTCACATTTCCTAATACAAAGACGCCACAAATCCGAGTATACACCCAAACTCGTATGCAATCCTAAATACACGGAGACACCCAAAGCTGTGCACATCTACTAATCCGTGTGCCTCCCCAAATCCAAATATACGCCCAAATCTGCGCATATCCCAAAGTAAGTGCGCACTCACAAATCCATGTACAGCACAAACACGTTGACACCCCCACTTTCGCAGTATAGTATCCCAGAGGAGGAATCTTTTCGACCTTCCAAAAGTGGCTGTCTCCACAATAAAGACACAAGAGTACTGTTGAAAGTTCAAAGTGCTTTGATAATAGCAGTATCTATAAATGATACAACTTTGAAATACCTGACAACTGTAAATCCGCAGGCACCACAAATCTATGGGATCCCCGAATTCCGTAAACCTCCCTGTATTGAGCTAGACACCCCTAAATCAATAGGCGTTCCCAAATCGGTGTGTACCTCTATGATAGCCGACACTGCACTAAATCTGTGCAATCCACAAATTAGTGTACACTGCAGACCCGCTGTCATCCCTCATGCAAAATAAATTATATCAGAGGAGGAATCATTTCAACAAATTTCAGAAAATGGCTGTTGCTTCATTAAAAATACGCACGCAATCCGAAATTTGATTGCAAAGGCAGATGAGCTGTCAAACCCAAATCTTGGTGTATTTCCAAATCCGTAAGCATCCCGATAAAAGACAACACTCCCTAAAACGTCGCACATCACCAAATCCAGATACACCCCCAAATCCGTATTCACCCCCGTATTCCAGTACACAGCCCTAAATATTCACGCATGCCGAAATCGATACGCGGCCCATAAAACAGTGTGTACACCACAGTTGCCGACTTTATCTTAACTCTACGCAATTCCCAATTCAGTGCCTATCCAAAAGAAAGCGAGCATCCCCACATGCACTGGACAGTATTCCAGAACAAAACATATTTTAAACCGTTCAGAAAATGTCTACCTCTACCTTAAAGTAACCAGAATACTGTTGAAAGATTTGCATTGATTCTAAAAGTATCTATAAATGAAACAAAATTCAGATACGTCACAGCGCTAAATCCGCAGGCACCAGAACTCTGAGAAACCTGAAATCCGTAAACAGTCACCCATTGGACGACATGATCCGAAATAAATAAGTATTCCCAAATCAGTATGTACCTCTATAATGGCGGTTACATCACTAAATCTGTTCGCATCCTCAAACAGGAGTGCATCCCCATATTTGCTGAGAGCGCACTAAATCTGCGCAATCCCCGAATCGATGCACAAACACTCTGACACGCCAACATGCATAACAGATTTTACTCAGAGCAGGAGTCATTTCAAGCAGTTCACAAATTGCTATTTCCACATGAAAAATTCGCACACATCCCAAAATTCGTCTACAGCTCCAAATCGGCCGACACGCCCAAATCTGGTGTAACCCAAAATCCGAGTGCATCTCCATATTCGAAGACAGACGCCTAAATATGCGCGAATAACCAAATCCGTGTGCACCCCCAAATCTGGGCACATCAGCAATAAGGGCGCACCCCAAAATCCATGTGCGCCCCAAGCCCGTTGACAAACCCACCTGCCCACTGGATTATTCAAAAGCAGGAGTAATTTTAAACAGTTCACATTTCTCCTTGAAAAAGGAGAACAAAGTTCAAAGTTCGGTGTACATTTATTCTCAAATTATCTATAACCGAAACAACATTGTGATTCGTCACACACCCTAATCCACCGACACCACCAGCTCCCTGTGTATCCATACTCGCCATGCACATCCACAAATCTCTGTGTATCCCCAAATATGAGTGCGTCCCTACATGTACCATCGTTTCTCCCAGAGCAAGAATCATTTCAAACTTTTCACAAGATGGCTTAATGCACCGTAAAAATAGCAAGAACGAAGTTTAACGCTAAATTGTGTTATTTATGAGTGTATCAGCAAACGAAATAACCTTGATATGTGTAATTAACCCATATCCAGCAAATCGCACAACTCTACATGCACTCACATATCAGTATGCACACTTCGACGCTGTGCACTCCCAACCTGCCAACACTTCCACATACACATTATGTTATCCCAGAGAAAGTCCCTTTATTAATAAAGCACCTATTAATGAAACAACCTTGACATTCGTCATGACCCAACATCCACCGCATCCCCAAATCTGTGAACACTCGAAGGCCGTGCACGTCGACAAATTTACTGACACCCACATATGCACATTAGGTGTTTCCAAACGAACAATCATTTCAAAACGTGCACAAATTAGCAGCATTCTCCTTAAAGAAATAGCGAGAACCAAGTTCTAAGTTTAAGGTACAATTACTATTAAATGTTCGATAATCGACTTCGAAATTCGTCAGAAACCCAAACCAACCGGCACCCACAAGCCCATGAGTACCCATACGCGCCGAGACACACCTAAACTTGTCCATATCCCCAAATCCTCAAGCAAACCCATGTCTGCGTGCAGCCGAAACCCTCACCGACCCAAATCTCTGTGCACCCATATTTACGGATACGTTACTAAATCTGCACAACTCCCAAAGTCAAAACCATCAAATCCGGGTGCGTTCCCAAATCCACACGCACCCCAAAAATCCTTGTATGCTCATACTGGCCGAAACTCTCCTAAATCTGTGCGCACCACCACAGTTCCAATGACACATCGCATGAACATTAATTTATTCCAGAGCAAGGTTCACTTCCAACAGTTCACTAACTAGCTGGCTGATACTTAAGTAATAGCAAGAACGAAGTTCAACGTACATTTAGTTCAGGTTTCTGTAAATGTGATTTGTCATCCATCGACAGCCACAAATCCGTGTGCGCCCACAAACTCGCTGAGAATCCCACATGAATTTAAGATAATCTTTGAGCAAGAAAAAAAATCGAACAGTTGACAAAATCAAACTTAAACAATCATCAAAGCAAAGTACAACAGTGAAAATGCTTTTATTGATAAATTGTCGCAAAAAATCCCTGACACACCAAATCGCCATGCACACCAAATTCGCGTGTAGCCCCCGACCCTTCGAGACACTCAAATCTGTCTTCATCCACTCATCCGTGTGAAGCCCCAAATCCATGTTTACTCATAAATCGGCGCACATCCTAAGTGCGCACCCCCAAATCGATGAGCCCTCCGAACTCGCTGTCACCCCCAGATGTACAGCAGAGCATTCCAGAGAATGAATCATTTCAAACAGTTCTAAAAATGGCTGCCTCCACCACAAAATAACACGAATACTGTCTAAAGTCAAAGCTGCATTTATAATGTAAGTATTTGTAAATGAAACTGCCTACAAATACAACATAACTCCATATCCGCAGACACCACAGATCTCTGAGAATCGCTAAATCAGTAAACATCAGAATATAAGTCAAAATAACTCAAATTAATTCGCATGTTGAACCCGTTCATCTCTAAATCTATTCACATCGGAAAATGAATGTGCATCGCAGTTTTACCGACACTGCCCTAAATCTGCGCAATCCCCAAAGCAGTGCGCTCCTCAAACAGTCTGACAGCGCCGCTGCATAATTGATTATCTCAGAGCAGGAATCATTTTAAACAGTTCACCAATACCCGCCGCCACCATAATTTAACAAGAAAACTGCTGAAAGATCAATGTGTATTTATTATGAAAGTATCTGTAATTGAAGGCATTTTCAGATACGTCACAACTCCAAATCCGTAGACAAATCCGTAGAATCCGAAATCCGTAAGCATCGCCTTATTGGCTTACACACACCCAAACTAGTGTGCATCCCATGTTTGCCAAAATCACACTAAATCTGCACAATCCCCAAATATGTCCGCACCCATAACAGCCTGACAAATAAAGCAAGAATCATTTCAAACAATTTAGAAAATATCTGCATCAACATTAACGATTAAAATACCGCATACGCCCCGAAATCCTTTTGCAGATCGGCGGCATACCAAAATCTACGTGTCACCCCAAATCGATGTGCACCACCATATTCAACAGTACATACGTTCACATCACTAAAATCTGTCTGTAATCCCAAATCTGCGTCATTCCCAAATAAGAGCGCACCCCAAACCCGCTGGCAACCCCACAAGCTTAGTAGATGAATATTATACTTGAGAAATAATCATTCTAAGCACAAAATGGCTGCCTTCACATTAAAAACCCACACGCATCCTAAAGTCCGTGCGCACGTCAGCAAATCCGCAGACACAGCCAGAACCCCCATATGCACCCACAGAAACGTGGCGACTCCCATATTCGCCAACCCACCCCTAAATATGCTATCCCCAAATAGGTGCGCACCCCATATCCGAGCAGACCTCTAATTCCATGTGTAACCCCTAAATCGGTGCGCATCCCCAGATCCAAGTCCCATATCGCTCACACAACTTCAGTGAGCACCCCAAACTACTGACACCCCCACATGCACATCAGAACATGGCAGTATCGACTCCGAACGCAATCAATCATTCGTGTGCAAATCCTGATCCGCAAATTCACACAAATCTATGTGTATCCCCACATGCCTGTTCATGCCCATGTTCGAAATTCAGTGCACATCACCCATCACTCTGCACCCTGAATCTATGCACATCAAAAATTAGTTTGCACCCCAAACACGCGAATATCCCACATACATAATAGCAGGAATCATTTCAAACCTATCAGAAACTGGCTATTTTGACATTAAAAGTTCGCACGCATCCCACATCGTTCGAGAAAGTCAAATCTGCGTGCATTCCCAATTCTCCGTACACCCCCACACCTCTAAATATCAGTGTACGCCGCAATAATTGTCAATAAAACCCTAAATCAGTGCGCATCCCCGAGAACTCGTTCACTACCGTTTACACCCATATTTGCCGGCAGACTCACATTTGTTTCCACATCCCTGAAACTGCGCACATCCCATATTCCATGTCCCCCCCCCCCCGAAGCCGTGAATATGAACATGCACACCCCCTATTTGCTGACCCCGCCCTAAATTTGCGCAATCCTCAATTCAGTGCGCATGCAAATCCATTGTCACTCCACATTCAAAATACACTATTCCAAAACTCCAGATGTAACCGCAAATCCGTGTGCAACCCCAAATTCCATAACACATCGCCGAATTCATGTTCTCCTGCAAAGCAGTGTGCACCCCAATATTAGCCGACACTACCCTAATTCTAAGGAATCCCAATCCAGTGCACAGCTCACACTCGCTGACAACCCCACATGCACTTTTGCTTATCCAGGAGCAAGAATCATGTCAAACAGTTCAGAAAATAAATGTCTCGACACTAACATCCGCAGGCAGCCCAAAATTCGCGTGGAACTCCAGATCCGCCGAAAACACCCAAATCGTTGACTAACCCCAATTTCGTTTACACCCCCATATTCGAGAACGAATATGAGTAAAACCATGCACATCCTCAAATATGCGCACGTCCTCAAATCAGAAGGCACCACAATATCCATGTGTGTATTAAACCCCAGATGCATCCCAGTGTAAGACTCTTGCTGCGTATACCAGAAATAAAACACATAAATAGAAATCAAGTTCAAATTAAATTTATTACTAACGTATCTATAAATGAAATAACTTAGATTCGTCACACCTCCAAACCTGCAGACACCCCAAATACATGCGAACCCCGAAACCCTTGTGCAACTCCCAATCCGTATGCACCCACATATCTATGTACAACTTGAAAACCGCATGCACACTAGATTATCCGAAAACAAGAATCACTCCGACTGTG
Source organism: Hemitrygon akajei (assembly GCF_048418815.1). Classification (NCBI taxonomy): domain Eukaryota; kingdom Metazoa; phylum Chordata; class Chondrichthyes; order Myliobatiformes; family Dasyatidae; genus Hemitrygon; species Hemitrygon akajei. The sequence goes on along the minus strand of NW_027331973.1, from coordinate 1,828,572 downwards.
AATCTGTGAACACCGCAAATCTGATTACAGCCAGCAAAACACAGTGCTCCCCAATCCACCAACAACCTGACACACATGTGCACCCCCAAACTTATTTAATAACTTTCTAATGGTCAGGACATATAAATATTCGGATTTCAATTATAATATGGTAAACTGAATTTACAGATGACACCTAGATTCAAAACGTGAGTGGAGAGCGAGGCAGGTTATGAAAATATTAGCAAGAGTGAAGCACCTGGAAAAATCGGCCTAAGAATACTGTCCAGTAATCTCCTCCCCGTGAAATGTGATTGAGAAGTCAATATTTTCCTGGATTATCCATCCTCTTTCACGAATAATAGAATATCATTTATCAATGCTTTCCTGGTCCCTTCTTTGTGGCTATGGAGGACACAAATATATTGGTTCTGTCCACAGTAATCTAATCTGCTGCCCCTCAGTAATCTGCGGTATATCACGCCCGTCTCTGGAAAATTATCCACTTTAATACACCTTCAAGAGACCAAACACCACCGCCTTACTGTCCTGTACGTAAACAAATATAAAAGACACTGTCGGCAAATACAGTACAGGGAATGTTTAATCAGAGACTCATACAGAAAGGAAAAAGTTCCTTCAGACTTTGCGATTGAGATGTACATTCAGGGTAATTTCTCTGCCAGAGGAGACGGGACAAAGGCAGGCAGATGGGAATATTTTGGTTGTCCCCTCGTCTCCATGCACGGGGTGTGCCGAAGGTACAGTGCCAATTCTGTAATGGAAGTGCCTCGTCAGAGAGGTCGACTATATTCCTCTGAATATATGCGGAAGATCCCAAGAGCGTGACCGAAAGCCGTGAACAGCATGTTGAGGTATGATGATAACGGTACTATGTCTGCGTACTGTCCCGTCTCATGTCAGTGTCTTGCTAAAGATGAATCCCGGCTTGTCGAAGGTTAAGTCACGGCTCCATGTTGGTTTACAGTTCCTAGTCTGCCCCCTAGCTGCAGTCTCCGAGTTATTCAAGCTCCAGCCGCAAGCCTCGTCCCAAGCCTGCAGCCTCAAGATCTCCAGTCTCTAGCCAAGCCTCAACACCCCAAGCCTCTAGCCAAGTCTCTAGTGTTACGTACTCGTGACACGTGACAGTGGTTGAAGCTATACTGGACTTGAGGTAATGGTCTTGTGATGGTGGAGTGACGTCATTTTCCCGCCAGTAGAGATCATGTGACAGGTTTTTTTTACAGGGTATAAGAGGAGGACCCCTCCTTGTGAGGTGGGGCAGTTCGTGGCTGGATTTGCCAAGTTGACTTCATGCCACTGCGTGATTTAATGTGATGACTCAGTTTAGTTGAAAGATGAAGTTTTATCTAATGCCTAAAGTTTAAAAGGTCATTGCCAACAGTTTCTTTACAATACTGCTAGTTAAAAATCAGTGGAGAGTGAAGATCGGAGTTCGGGAGTTAAAGATCGAGGAGAATCGAATTTCGACGGTGAAACAGGTTCGACCTTGTTTAATCCTTATCCGGAAGGATTTCGTTGACTATTCTCGTGTTAATCTCTGGGAAATCCCAGAAAAGATTGAGAATAGTATGGAAGAGAAGGTGAGTGCCTTTAAGCCGTTTTGTTTCATAAAATTCTTCGTGGGAAGAGTTCGACTTTGGAAACTGAAGGAAAACGACGTGGAAGAGAATTTAAATCGCCTTAAAAAGTCTTTTGAACTTTTGGCAATACCATTTTAAAGAACTGTTTTTGCATCATCGCCTTAAGAACTGTTAAGCTGCCGCACAGCAGCTGATTTCCGGTTACATTAGTGTTTGTTTACTTTTGGGGGGTTTGTTTTCAGTGTTTAATAAACGTGTTATTTGTTATAAAAACCCTTGCCTAACTCACATATATTTATTGTTGCCTGAATACGTAACACTAGTCTTCGGAGAGAGAATATCTAACAGAGTAAAATCACAATGAGTCTGGCAATCTGGCACTCTGCTACTGGGAAGGAGAGGGAGGAGAAGAGGAATGCTGTGGTAATACGGTATGGACAGGAGCTTCTGTGGGTGAGAACGAGATTCCCAGATTGCATGTGGCCTCCTGGGCATCAGAGTCAATATCTCGGATTGAGTCGTCAGCATTCTGAAGTGGGAGGGTGAACATCCAGAAATCGTGGTCCACAATAAGGTTCTGCATAGAGAGTTCAGGGAATTATGTGTTAAATTAAAGGGCAGGACCTGCACGGTTGTGATCTTAGGGCTGTACCCATGCCATGTACCAAAGATCATAAGATTTTTCTATCATTGTGCTCTCTTCCAGCAAAGTTGGGATGTATACAGAAGGTTTACACCTGAAGTGGAGAGGGACTAGTACCCTAACAGAAAGTTGTATTATTACTGCATGTGGGGTTTAAACGAGAATTGATGGGGATGAGAACCAGAGTGCCAGACCAGGTAGTGGAATGGTTATGAAGTCAGATGTTGGTAAGAACTCAGACAAAATTAGGAATCAACAGTTTGAGCATGGTATGACTAGAGTCCTGATTTGTAAACATTTCAATGCAAGAGTTATTATAGGAAAGGCAGTTAATAATTCTGAACATGAGTCTGTTGGTTTACAAACAGAGGTAATGTGTGTTGAGGAGAGAATGTTGATAAGGCAAAATTGCCGTCAACGTGATGAATTGCAACATAATATGTGGGCAAAATTGAAAAGTGTGAATACTGGACTGAAAATGTTATATTTGAATGTTCGCCGTATATGGAATAAGGTAGATGAATTTGTAACACACTTGTAGTTCGAGGAATCTCTGAATCTTGGCTGAAAGAAGATTTTAACAAGGAGTTTAATGTCAAGGATACACATTACATTGAAAGAACAGGCAGGCAGAGCAATCAAATCATTAGAAAGAGATTGCATAGGATTGGAAGGTGTCGAATCACTGTGGAAATGCAAGGGTAAGAAGATCTTCATGGAAATTGTATATAGACCCCCCCCCCAAACAGTAATAAGGACGTAGTCTACAAATTACAATGGGAATTAGAAATGCATGTCAAAAGTGCAATGTTACAATATCTATGGTGGTTTTCAATATGCAGGTAGATTAGGAAAGATGTATTTGATGCTGTGCTCCATGAGGATGAGTTTCCAGAGTGCCTATGAGATGACTTTTCAGAGCAGTTCATATCTGAGCCTACTAGGCACGGGATGGGTGTTGTGCAATGAACTGGAATTGATTGGAGATCATCAGGTAAAAGAACCCTTCAGGGTAAATAATACTATTCTTTTGCACTTCTGGTTAGATTGCATTCCACAGATTTTGTACCTGTACTCAGCACAACGACAATAAAGTTGAATCTAATGTCATCTAGTAAGGTAATTTAATTCACACTGAAATTTGAGGAGAAGTTAAAGTCAAATATATCAATATTACTGTGGTGTAAAGAGAATTACAGAGGCTATTGAGAGGGGTTTGACAGAATTGATTGGAAAAGGGCACTGGCAAGAGTGATGGCACAGCAGCAATGGTTGGAATTTCTGAAAGCAATTTACAAGCAACAGGACATAAACATCCCAAACAGGAATAACTATTCTGAAAGAAAGATGCCACAACTGTGGCTGACAAAAGAATACAAAGCCAATATAAAAGCCAAAGAGAGGGCTTATAATAGAGCAAAATTATTGGGAAGTTAGGGAATTGAGAAGCGTTTAAACACCAACAGAAGGTAACCGAAAAGAACATTAAGAATGTGAAGATGAAAAAACAAAGTAAACTAGAAAGTAATATTAAAGAGAATACCAAACATTTCTTCAGATACATAATGTGAAAAAGGGAGTTGAGAGTGGAGTGTGTATCAGATAACTGGAAAACTATGCTGGAGAGGGGGTAATGGGGGACCACAAAATGGTGACCAAACTGAATAAGTATTTTGGCATCAGTCCACTATGGAAGACTTTGGCAGTATGGTGGAAGTTCCATGTGTCAGTGGTCATGAAGGCTGAGAAATTACTGTAACTGAAGACAATGGTCTTGGGAAACTGTGAGGTCTGAAGGTAGATAAGTCGCTTGGACCAGATGGTGTACACACAAGGGTTCTGAAAGAGGTGGCTGAAGAGACTGTGTTGGCATCCAGTGCTTTTTTTTTCAAGTATCACAAGATTTTGTAATGGCTCCGGAAAACTGGAACATTGCAAATGTCAATCCACTCTTCAAGAAGACCCAGTTAGTATGACCTCCATGGTTGAGAAGATGTTGGAGTCGATTATTAAGGATTAGATCTCAGGGTATTTTGAGGCAGGCACTTGATAAAATAAACCATAGTCAGCATGGTTTCCTTAAGGGAAAATCTTGCCTACCAAACCTGTTGGAATCTGTTGAAGAAATAACAAGCAGGATAGACGATTGCAAATTGGTTATTAAAGCAAGGAAGAATATTAAACAATATTAAAGCAAGGAAGTATTGTTGAGGTTTTATGAAGGACTGGTGAGGGTTCACTTGGAGTATTGTGAGCACCGCTGAGCCCCTTATCTTTAAAAGTATGTGTAGAAACTGGAGATGCTTCAAAGGAAGTACACTAAAATTATTCAAGGATTGAATGGCACGTCATATGAAATGCGTTTGAATATGAAACGCATTTGGCTCGGGATATTCACTTGAATTCAAAAGTATGTTGGATGACCTAGTTTAAACTTTTTGAATGGTGAAAGGTCTTGATAGAGTGGATAAGGAGAGATTTTTTCCTCTGATGGCAGAGTCCAAGATCAAGGGTCACAGCCTCAGAATAGAGGTGCTTCCTTTTAGAATCGACGTGAGGAGGAATTTCCTTTGCCAGAGAGAGGTGAATCTGTGGAGTTCTTTGCCGCAGGCAATTGTGGTGTCCAAGTATTTACATATATTTAAGACGGAGGTTGATAGATTATTGACTAGGTAGACATAAAGGGATATGGGGAAAAAGTGGGAGATTGGAGCTAAAATTGGATCAGCCACGAGGAGATAGCTAATTGCACTCAATGGGCTAAATATCCTAATTCTGTTTGAAACTCTTATTTTCCTGCTCCAATGTTTTTATGTGTTGTAAATCCTCCAGGGAAAGGTGTAAAGGGGATCTGAGGTACAAGTTCTTCACAGAGTGAATGATTCGTATCTTGGACATGTAGCCAGAGAATGTAGTTCAGGCAGGCTCAATAAGAGCATTTAACCGATATCTGCATGAACATGTGTTTAGGGGGATGTGGTGGAAACACAAGAAAATTAGGCTAGTTCAAGTTGGTACCTTGGTCAGCATTGACAATTTGGTTGAAAAGGCCTTTTTTCCCCTTGATGTGTTACTACATGGGTGTGTTCTCCATGTGATGATAAGTTGTCATTCCTCATTAACACACTATACCAAATACCAGAGCGCTAGATTCTGCAGTAATTATGCTGTACCACTCTAATCTTACTGACATGATTTCACATGGCCAGAAAACCATCCGATTATGGTAATTGGGAGGTCTCACACTCCATGCCTCTATCTCTCCCACTTTGGATATATTCATCTTCAAAGTGTAGCCTCATGGATAGCAGACACTCCAACAATTCCTCGGCCATTGGAATATGCAAACATTGAATTTACGATGGAGACGGAAAAGGGTGGTTGCTTCCTATTCATGTCCATTCTAATCTAGCAGAAATTGGACGGTTGCATCAGACATGGCATCTATCAGAAACCCACTCACGTGGATTTGTACCTCCACAATAACAATCACCATCATACCTCCCAAGTACTTTCTACTTTGATTAACTGTGCAAAAAGCTATTTTGCAACTAGAGGGCTCTCCGAGGAAATAAAACAATAATGTTCCTACAAAAATGCCTACAAAATGAAGAAAATCAACAGGGCCCTTCAAAGGATGCTTAGAAAAACCTGGAAACTTATCAGTGAGGAGGCGTTTGTCGCTACTGCCTGTTTTCCCTATATTTCGGGAAGGATTGAAAAAAATATCAGATTAATACCATCCACAAACCTGTAAGGAAGCTCAAGTTACTCTTTATGCGGGTCATATATGAACTGGAACTCAGGTCGGGTGGCGTTTACAGTAGTCCCAGTGAATGGGTGGCACCTTATGTCGGCCAGATGGGATGCACACTGGAAACCCGCATCAAGGAACACAGGACGTGATACCGGGTTACCCACAGAAATTGGCATAGGTGAACATTGCATTCACATTGGCTATAGGATTGACTTCAACGGCACAAAACTACCGTGCCACACCAATGGCTTTTGCGACTGCATGGTGAAGGATGACATTGAAGTAAAGTAGAGAAAAGCAATTTTAACCATGATGAAGGTCGGGCTCAGTGTAGTATCTGGCATTCAATACTAGACGATGTGGTACTGTGGAAACCTGATTGGATGAGGACAAATCACTCTGGACGGATGCACCATGGGGTATAAATACCACCGGACTAGACATGTCCAGGCATCATGCAAGATGAAGATGGCAGAGTATATCATTGAAGCAATGGTTAAAAAAGATGTCTATACCCAGCAGGAAGCCCAAGAACAGTTAGATTCTTTTTCATCCACCTTTTATTCACAGTTCAGTCTCCTTTCTCACTCACATTCCCTTTCGCTACCACTTTTCACCCCACCCAATCTGATTTTCCCTCATTCACTGCTTCCCATCACTAGCAGTTCTTGCTCTATCCCTTGCTCTCGCACTCTATGGCCACCACTCCACCCTCCCCATCAGCCTGCCTTTTTCTCACACTTCTCCTTCCCCTGTCGTCAGGAAGAACAATATATTTTACATATTTAATAAGATTTGGGGGGTGGTGGTGGTGGATCAAGCTGTTAAAGGGTGGAGATGGGGGAGGAAGACATTGCGCAATTGAAGGTACAGAGATGACGAAACCCATCATTATAGTGATACCATGTTGACGCTGGCTGTTTTGTTCAGAGCAAGAGGACGAGTGGATTGAAGTGCAGGTGATGTCGAGTGGAGACATGAGTGATGAGGAAGTGCGGGAAGCCACTCGACGCAAGGTGAGAGAGAGAACTGAACGGGATGGGGTGGAGGGCGGAACGGGAGGAAAATGGAAACCAATATTCTCTCCTTCTATTCACCCTGCTACCTTCCACTCCCTTCATCCCATTTCTTCCTCATCTCTCATTTCTCTCTCACTCTCTCAATATTCTCTCCCCTAATCCTCCTCCTTTCAAATTAGATGCCGCACTCTCTGTCCCATCTCTGCCTCTAATATCCCTGCTCGTCTTTCCCCCTCACAACTCCCCTCTTTCGACCCTCTCAGCTCAGCAGTCACTCACTTTTCCTGCTCTCTGGGTTGCAGCTCCAGGAGATGTTCGGGGATCCAGATCCTCAGATCGAGCTTGTGCAGGTCACGTCGGAGCCTGCAGAGGAGTGAGGAAGCGACCCATCAATGAATGAGGAACTCTGCTGTTGCCGCTCCTTGACACTTTACATTCACTTCCTTTCTTTAGCCTGCCTTAAGCCACAGCGTGTTAATACTAGCTGAGCCTAAAGATGTTGCTATATTCTGCTGATTACCCAGCGTGCTGTAGCCTGCAGATTTTCAGCTGGCCACATTGTGAAGTGCAATCCCATTGAGTAATGAGAGCAGAAGTCTAGAACTGAGAGTGACCACACAGACCAGGATGCTTCCTGGAGGAGCAGATCACCCTGATGATTTTAATCAGAGAACATCCTGGGCATGATCCATGTAAACACCGACACCCCTCCTTAGAAGAGTGGGTCACTGATACGTAATACACCTTCCACACTGTATAGACCCCTGTAAACACCAACACCCCTCACTACAGGAGAGGGTCAGTGTGAGACGTCACACACCATCCATAGAGAATGGTCCCTATACACATCAACACCTCACACTACTGGACTCAGTCAGTCTGAGACGTCACACACCTTCCACAGTGTATGGACCATGTAAACACCACTAACCCTCGCTCACTTGACTGGGTCAGTGTGAGATGACACACACCTTCCATAGTGTCTGGTACCTGTAGACATTAACACCCCTCACTGCAGGACTGGATCAACGTGAGACACACAACTGGGATTACAATAGAATTAGAAAATTAGCTGATACTGGGCTTCATTATTTTAACTGATTACCAATGTTGCTGTTATCTGTTTAACTGAACTGAAATAATGTGTGAAATAATGAATAGCTTTTTTGATACAATGCCGACCTGTGAAGTTGTCATGTACTGTGGATATAGTGAGGAATGTGTCGGCATCTCCCGATGTCTCCAGTCCACCCTTGCACATGCACCTATGTACACTCGAACACCACGGAGTTCCTGCACACATACACACAATCACTTCGACACCCCTGCACATCTGTCTGATGCAGGCTCATTCTTCATCGCTCCATTTGACACACTCTAATTCTCCAGCTGTCACTGACACAGTCTCATTCTCCAACTATCACTCTGATAAACTCTTTCTCCAGCTCTCCCACTGACACACACTCGTTTTCCATCTCTCCTTTTGACTCACTCTTGCATTCATCCTCTGACATGCTCTCATCATGTTTCTGCCCTTCTAACATATTCTTGGTCTCCACCCTCTCACACTGAGCATGTAAAGTCGATCGCTACTCACAGATTCACACAAACCGAGAGAGCGAAGGGGGCAGGGGGCGTGCACGGCCTCGGAGAACAGAGTGCAGAGATTGTATAACGAGTCAGATGGTGACAGGAGCTCAGTCTACATTGGTTTGAAGGCCTGAATAACAAAGTGATCATTGAAATTGCTGAATATTATTTGGTAGTGAAGCTGATGAATTGAATTGCTATTGCTTGTGCGTGCTCAATAAACATGGAACTGGCTGAAGACAAGGTTTGAGAAGTGTTCATTTTATTTCATCTATAATTCCAGATAAATGTGGAGAGCTGAGCATTGGTAGACTCTGAGCTGGATAGAAACAATGGGTAGTCTGAGGGTAAGAATGTGTATGCACAGACCTCTTGTGTGGGTGGTGCAAGTCCCTTAATGGACAAAGGGGAGTCGCACCATATATCCTGACTGATGGGAATTTGGTGGGGAAGAGGAGGTGGAGAGAGGAACTAGACCCTTACACTCTCTGCTTCCTGTTTTGTTCTACTCCCTTCTTGTAAGCATATTTTTCGCTCTCCTTTGGGGAACCATTTCGCTCTTTATCAATTTCTCGGGGAGAGTATATCTGTACACTCTCTGCCTTCCTGCATCCCTCTCATTCCCCCTCTTTCCCTCCAAATTTCTTTCATATTATCCTTCCCACATTCCCCTCTCACAAGTACACTCTCTCCATCTCTCTGTCTCATTTTATCTCACTCTCTCTTCATCCCTCCCAGACTCTTTAACTCCCTCTTTCTCTCCCATTTCTCCTAATTCCATTTTCTATCTCACACTGCATCTCAGTCCCATTTTCTCACTCTATTACTCTCTCACCTCCAGTGTTGTCTGTGTAAAGTTTGCATATTACATTTTCATCCTTCAGACCAGGTGCGGGTTTTTCAATCTCCAAGTATCCCTCTGCAACTTCTGCCGTCCAGATTTTCCTCTCTCCCACATACATGCTCTATTTCCCAAATGCCTTTATTCCCTTTCCTTCAAACTCCCACGTCCCTTCTCTGCTTTACAATTCGAAAATCTTCGTCAGGCCCTGATGTGTAGCCTTTCTTTCCACAGCGATGCGAGTGCTGTTCCACGTGCTGAGTATCCCTCCCCCCCTTATCTCAAATACAGTGAGACCCAAACACCTACAGATCTATGTTGTCCCTTCACTATACTCTGAATTACCAGCGTCTCCCTGGCGTGGATCACATCCCAACGAATCCGCTCTCCACTAGTAAAACATCCTTCTTTCATGCTGGCGTGCTCCGAGGCACACAGAACTCCAGCTGAGGTCTGATCCATGTTTCACAAACTTATAAAAGGCCACAGAAAATTTTCACCTGGACTAGAGGACTTAATGAGACATTGGACATTTGGAACAGTTTTTGCTGGAGAGACGGAGGCTGAGGGGTAACCTGGAATACTGAGGCTCTGCAGGTCATTGGTTAGACCGTACTCGGGTGTGCTGTGTGCAATTTGGAACCCTTATCTAAGAAGGAATGTGCTGGCATTTGGAGAGGGTACAGTGGAGGTTCATGAGAAAAGAAAAACATCGGAATGAAAAGGTTAACATATGAAGAGTGATTTTAAGAAAAGGGTTAAATAGCATGGGGCCTGTACTCACCGGGGTTTCAAAAATGAGGGAGCTAATCTCCATGAACTATAGAATATTGAAAGGCCTTGATAGAGTGGGTGTGTGGAGGATAGTTCCTATAGTGGAGAGAAGGAGGCCTAGTGGTAAACTTAAATGTTTAGGCCCTACAGGGTAATGGTCAAACCGCACCTGGGAGAATTGTATGTAGTTTGGAACCTTTTTCTCAGAAGGATCATGCTGTCATTGGAGAGGGTCCCGAGGAGGTTAATGAGAACAATCAACCGAATGAAAGTGTTGACATCTGAAGAGCTTTTGCTGGTTCTGGGCCTGTACTCACTGGGATTTAGAAGAAAGTGTGAGGTTATCTCATTGAACCATTGAATATTGAAAGCCCTCAAAAGAGTGGATGTGCAGAGGATGTTTCCTATTGCGGGAAACATCTAGGACCACAGGGCAAAGCCTTAGAATTCCTTCAGCCATAAAGTGAAGTATTTGTGGAATTCATTGCACAGAAACTGTGAAGACCAAGTCATTGGGTATATTTTAAGCAGAGTTTAATAGGTTCGTGATTAATAAGGACATAAATGTTTTGGGGGAGGCTGGAGAATGGGTTAGACTCGGCATTCAGTAAATTAGTCATGTTGGAACTGCAAACCAGATTCGATGGCTGCATAGCCTAATTTTGCGTCTGTGTCTTATGGTTTGACAGAGATCTATAAGGTCATGAACAGCGTCAATAAGATAGATAGCCACATCCTTTTGTTCAGGATGGGGTGTTTAAAATTATTGAAAGAGGTACAAAGTTACCGGGGAAAGCTACAATCCAATCGTCTACCAAACTGTGAAAAACTTTCCCATAACCACGGGCACCTCTGCATCTCTGCCCCACATGCTCCGATAACTTGGCTCTCTCTCACCATCCCTTTTCACGTTCTGGTGGAATAATCGGCTGACCGTAGTTTCCTGGACTCCACACCCAGACACCTATTACTGTAGCTGCTGACTTCAGCCACGCCCATCCTACCGTGAAGGTGTTCATCGAGGGTATCCTATGATGTACGCCCAGTGCCAGAGACGGATATTCCCCGGGGGCGAGACTGGGAGGGAAGCCTAAAGGCAGTGATGTTCCCCTGCACCACTTGTCCTTCCGTCCGCGGTGGGTGAGGAGTTGGGTGTGGGAGGTCCGCTGGAGTAGATTATGATTACACTTCGTCGACAGTCACTGCAGTCAGTGTCCGCCGGGGATGCAGAGAGGGCGGGTATAAACAGGACAGGCATTACGATAACTAATAAATAGGACAATAGGGCAAGGTATCAGTCCAGGCTCTGGGCATTGAGGACTGAAAGCTTTGGGGAAGAAACTGTTACATAGTCTGGTAGTGAGAGCCCGAATGCTTCGGAGCCTTTTCCCTGACGGCAGGTGGGAGAAGAGGTTGTATGAGGGGTGCATGGGGTCCCTCATAATGCTGTTTCCTTTGCGGATGCAGTGTATAGTGTAAATGTTCGTGATGACAGGAAGTGTGACCCCGATGATCTTCTCAGCTGACCTCACTATCCGCTGCAGGTCTTGCGATCCGAGATGGTGCAATTTCCGAACCAGGCAGTGATGCAGCTGCTCAGACTGCTCTCAATACAACTCCTGTAGAATGCGATGAGGATGGGGGGTGGGAAATGGACTTTCCTACGCTCTCGCAGAAAGTAGAGACGATGCTGGGCTTTCTTTGCTATAGAGATGGTGTTGAGGGACCAGGTAAGATTCTCCGCCAGGTGAACACCAAGAAATTTGGTGCACTTAACGATCTCAACCGAGGAGCCCATTCGGTAGGATGTTCCCGTACTTGGCTAAAAAAAGGATTCAAAGGCAATATAAAAGCAAAAGAGAGAAAAAGAGAACGTAACATTTCGCAGCAATTAGTGGAAATTTAGAAGAATGGGAAAATTCAAAAAAACAAGTAGATTTAAAAACCCGAATGGGGAGAAAAGGTGTAACATGCAGGTAAGCTAGACAATCATTTAAAAGGGATATGAACAATTTTATTTTCAGATATATAAAGAGTTAAGGAGAAGCAGGAGTGCATATCGTACCACAGCACTATGACACTGGAGAGGTAGTAACGGGAACAATGAAATTCCGGCTGACCTTAATACGTACATTTAATCGGAACCAGCAGAAGGCCAGTAATGGGGAGTTTCACAGTTTAGAAGTGACTGCTGTTGCTAAAGAGAAGGCACTTGGGAAGTTGAAGTTCTGAAGATAGGTAAGTCAGTTGGACCAGATGGACAGGGTTCTGAAAGAGGTAACTGGAGTGGTTGTGGAGATAATAGCAGGATTTCAAGAACACCAGATTTTGAAATGGTTCCGAAGGAATGGAAATTAACAAAATTACTCCGCACTTTGGGAAGGGAGGGCGACAGGGAGAAAGCTAATGATACGCCAGTTAATCTGATTTCCGTTTTTTTGAAGATGGGGAAAGATTTCCCCCTCCTTAAGAGGGGGAGAAAACCTGACTGACGAAACTTTCAATTCTTGAATGAAATAACAGGCAGGAGAGACAGAAGAGGATCACTGCAAGCTTTTTTTTTTCATTTTGATTTTCAGAAGGACTTTGATAAGTTACCAAGATGATATCGTTTAAGAGACCATTGTATTAATGGATACATACTAGAATGGATAGAATATTGCCTGACTGGCGAGAGGCAAACGGTCAGCATAAAGGTTGCCTCTGGCCGTCTGCCGGTAACTAGTGAGGTCACACAGGGGGCGGTACTGAGACAACTTTGTTTCGCGATGTATATCAATGATTTGGATGTCAGAACTGTTGGCGTTATGCACACGTTTCCAGATAATATGAAGATGGGTGCAGGGACAGATACTTTTTGCGGAAGCAGAGAGTTTACAGAAGGGCAGATTGGGGGAATGGACAAAGAAATCACAGACGGAATAAAGTTTAAGGGAAAAAGGTAAAAGCAATATAGGCATTGACGATTTTCTAACCATTACTCTTCACCACTGGGACGAAGAAATTCCTAATCCAACGCACTAATGGCATTGCCTTCTGTGTCTCATTGCCAGCTAGTTTGACATTTACCAATTATCCTGTGTGATTGTTGCACTCATCTTCAATCATAGAAGTTATTGTGAGTTCCACAGTATGGGTTCTCTGTGCTGCAGCGCTTTTACCCTGATTCGGAGGAACATTGCCTCGTGTGACGGTATACATGTATATCGTTAAATAATTGTAAACGACTCCAACAAGTTCAAATGTCCCAACAAACTTGATCCTGTACAGTACAATGATGTGTAACATGACTTACTCTATTCGCTGTGAACTGTACGGGTGCGCCGCCGCACAGTAACAGAAATTATGCGGGTTAGTCTTTGTTGTACTGTATTTCATTAAACCCTTCAATTAATAAACAAAATCAAAGTATGTGATATTTCAGTTTTCAATTTAAAAATTCATAGTATGCATATTATAATCAATCAATCAATCAATCAATAAATAGATAGATTGACAAATAAATAAACAAACAAACAAACAAATAAATAAATAGATGAATGAATGAATGAATGAATAGATAAATAAATAAATGGATAAATGAATAAATAATTAAATAAATAGATAAATAAATAGATAGATAGATAGCTAAAGAGCCCTCGTGATTTCAGGCCGTGTACACCTTTCCTGCTCACAGCAGTGATTGGTCGGGCGGCTGTAAAAAAAGAAAAAAAAACAGACAAACGAAGTGGGGGGGGGGTGCATTGGTCTTCATCCACCTTATATTCCGTTAGGTTTAAAACAATGGATTGTGCTTTGCCAGAAGAGATCGTCGTCATTTCTATATTGATTAGACACAAACTGCATATTAGAAATCAGATGAAATAAACAGCAATAGATGTAACATTTTCAGTAAGTTCTGATGAAGGAGTAAAGATAAAGTAATGTAATGAAAAAAACTTTTCTCATGTCAGGATTTGTTTCGAAGGAGACAAGGCTTCGATTCCCACTTGTTCTGTATATCACTCGCCGCGTTTCATTGATCATACTAGCCCGGGAAATACACCTATAGGATTCATCCGACTACATGCAACGCGGTAGCATTTAACCAAAGGATAACGAGTAAAACACTTACGCTTATTCAAAATACCGTGTAATAAAATATACATCCCTATATCACACGAATAGGAGAGAAGTTTCTCAGGGTTGGAATACAGAGAAATCTGCAGGTGTGGAGAGATTTGAACCATAGCTTGCTAGATCAGCCCAAAAAATCCCCTTAGCATACATACGGATGATGCCGGCCAATTTATTGCTGCTCCTGGTCTATCATTGACCATACAGATAAATGTGTTCCATCTGCGGAATCATCACTGACTAGATCCTCAGGAATCATGCACTAATGGACAGGGTGAGTGCAGACATCTGCTAGAAAAGAATGGGTCACTTTTTTTTTAGTTAATTTTATAGGACGATCATTCCGATGAAGTGGCTGTAACAGTTATAAGAAAAACATTTAAAATATGCTTGAGCAAGGTAAAATGGTAGTGTCACAAATACGGGTAGTGCTTATGAAGGTTCTTCATCCGCTTAATCCGCTTAAGTATTTTGCTAAATCTGCCGAATTGTTTCCAACTAAATTATGGATAAGTATAACTTTGATGTTCGAAACTATTTAACAACACATCCCCGCACCAGCTGCTCGGCTGCTGTGCAGAAAGGGTTAAATGCCTTTGCCATTTGATAAAATAGAAATAACGTCATTTCCACAGAGGTTTTCGCTGTCTCCAGAGAGTTTCTCTCTCCTATTAATAAGCGTCCGACTCATTGAGTTGTCCCACTGTCAGAGTGAGCAGTCGTCCCGGCGCAGACAGCGACTGGCGGATCCACCAAGCGGGACACCGAGACACACGGAGGAAAGAAGATTTGTTGGCTCCGGAATGGATCAGAGTCGGCGAACAGCAACGTAGAACGTATCAAAGATTCGGAAGAGCGTCTTCAGGGCTGCTGAATATCTCTTTGCAAATTATGAGTGGATTATCTTAGAACTTCGAATCATGTATACTATAGAAGTCATTCGGGTGATTTACTACACTGCCTTCGCTATGGTTGCTCTTCCCGGTGAGTCTTTTTACAAAGCTTAGTTATGCAAGAATATTTAATTAAATTGTTTTCATTCTAATGTGAACCAACCATTGAAATACGTGCCTGTCACCCAGTCCGGCTATGAAGTCTTCAGCACTTTAAATTTGCAACCGATCCTGTTCACTGTGGCTCTTGGAATTGTGCCGGTGTAACGGTCAATGATATGATCGGTAAACTGGGTTCCATTTTTGCTCAAATGAGATCAATACCGTGGCCTTTTCCCTCTGATATTTTGCCTCTGTAAACCTTGCTTCTTTTCATTCGCTCCATAATTCTCTTGGGAATATCTGCTACTGAAACAAGTTGCTCTTTCGTGTTGTGTTTCCATTTAATCTGACCACCATATCCGCAACATTTCCGGAGACAACCGCTCTGTTATTTACTTGCGATGGTCACTGTATACAGATATAGTTAAGATGTCCCAGACCTTAGCACAATGCTGCAGCAATTTCATGCGTTGCACTGTAATGCCGCCGCAAACAAAGCAGCGGACTTCTTGACATAAGAGAGCGATGGTAAACCTGATTCTGATAATGGTCTCCTTGGTGGACTGAGAGAGGGGTGGGGGCAGCGAGACGGGAATCATGCCAGCGAAAACGAGAAGGGAGAGGGGAGGGAGCGGAAAGCACGAGGGAGATATTCTGTAATGATCAATAAAACAATGGTTTGGTATCAAATTACCTTGTCTGGTGTCTCAGGACTCGGGGTGTCTGCACCCGCGCCAACCCGGCTCTCCTTCTCTGCCTCCTGGCCCACATCCCCACCGTCTCCATCACGAGCATCGTTTGCTCCCATCGGATTTACAAACACGCTGTCTGCTCGGCGTTGGTAAATAAAGTCGCGTTGCAAAGTCTGAGGCACCCTGCTATATTACATACTTAAAGACTTCTGCACATTACTTTATCAGGATTCGGTGCGAGTCCCTGTCTTTGATCCGGACAGAGTCAGTGTTGCAGACAGTTATTTAATGGCAAATATGCTTCTGCGGAGTTAGAATTTAATGCATATTTTCCCTCAACTTGTAGGAAATTGGCTAATAATCAGTGATCATTATCTGTATTATTCAATGTTTGTTTCTTGGGTAATATTAACAAATATTCCGCTCGATTTTTCACTGAATGAATTTGTGATTCAAATCTAATAACTGATTTTCTCAAAAAATATATCCTTCCTGAGAAAAAATGATTTGCCAACGTGACTAAGCACAGTTTCAAATGAGATGAATTATATGTCAATTTACCAGTGAACGTTTCCAGATGTGTATCCACGCCTTATTTTCTGCTCCTCACAGTGAACCTGGTGACCATTTTAATCTTGTCCAGAGGAAAGTGCGGTCTCTCAAGAGTTGTCATTGGCTACCTGGTTGCCATGGCAGCGGCGGATCTTCTGGTCGTTGTCCTGGACTTGATATTGAGCAAGATTCCGAATACTTACGCGCCACTCGAAGTTTACTTCTGGTCTCTGGCTACACCAGTGTGTAACATCCATGCCGTCCTGCTTTACATCGCCACAGATTGTTCAGTCTGGTTCACCGTCACCTTCACATTTGATCGATTTGTGGCCATTTGTTGTCAAAAGCTGAAAACAAAATATTGCACAGGGAAAACTGCGGCTCTGATTCTGGGTACAGTGTCAGTGATCAGCTGTTTAAAGAACATTTACTGGTATTTTCGTCTCTCAGGGTATTATGCACCGATGATTGCTCCATTTATTTGTTTGGAAGACGGGTATTATGCGTCCTTATCTATCTTTATGTATTTAGATTTATTGAATTACATCCTCACCCCTGTTATCCCATTCTTGCTGGTTCTCCTGACGAATGGATTAACCGTCAGGCACGTTTTAGTCGCCAGCAGAGGGCGCAGGAGACTCCGGTGTGTTAACAAAGGTCAGAGTGCCAGACATCCGGAGATGGAAAGCCGCAGGAAATCCCTCGTTTTACTGCTGATCATCTCTGCCAATTTCGTTCTGCTGTGGACACTGTAGTGTTCTCGCTCAGGTGTAAGCGAACGCTGAACTAAACACCGAGGTAAACCGTTGTCAATTAAAACAGGATCGCAGTAAGATTAACCGTTTGCTGTTCACTCTTCCAAATTAACGTATGGTGAAAACTGTTGATAAAATAATACAAGATTTGTTCAGTATTTGTTTCCTTCTTGATATCATATTTACATCGTAAATACTTGCAAAAGTAAACTACAACAACTACATTACATTAAAATGCAGCATACAGTCAGAATCCACTTATGCCATTTACTGCTTTAAATACACTTCAACACAAACTATCCGCAACTCTTTAACTAACGAAAACATAAACCTTATCGACCGTCGTTACTTTTAACAGAATCAGCGTTAACATTTTAATTCAACATATCGATTATCTCATGAACTTACGTTGCTTCACTATCTTACTAATGCGTAGAAGACAACTTTTCTTGCGCTGATCCTACACATGTGTGCCCCCTCCTTCCCGTTTCTCCAAACCGGTATTTTCCCACAAGACGCGGCGAAACCGGATGGGACGTCATCGCAGCCGTGATATATCACAGACAACGAATTTATTTTAAATAATCCTAACTTTAACTAAAAAATGCTAACAAAGGAATTACTAAGTGAAAATATTATAAACTAACCGAATGCCAAAAAGGCAACACAGACACCATACACTGTGTATTCGGCGTGGATCCTGCTGTTAGTTTACTATACATCGACTCTCCCCCCGAATATTTTCGAGATTTGGCCTTGATGTTGCAGCTTCTGAACTGCTGTACAAACACGGCTCTCTACGCTGTCACCCAGAACAAATTCAGGGAGCAACTGAAGATCGTAGTAAAATATCCAGCGTTTCACATTGCTGCGAGATTAAGGCGTTGGTGATGTCTAATTTGGAGCAACGTGTGCAAATTTGTAATTTTCCTACAGCATAGATGTAAATTAGATCGATAAAGTGCAGAGAAAAAAAATCTAGGATGTTGCCAGGATTGCAGGGTCTGACTTATACGGAAAAAAATGAATAGGTTAGAAATTAATTGCTTAGCACGTAGACAATTGAAGGGACATGCCAAAGAAGTTTCCAAGTCAGAGGGGTATAGAGAGGGTAAATGCAACTAGGTTTTATTCCGCCGGTGTGTGTGGGACTACAATTGGGGGTCATGATTTAAGGCTGAAATGTGAAGTAGGTGGTGAGAGTGTGGAGAGAGATGCGATTTCTAACTTTAAGAGAAGTTTGGTCAGGCACATGGATGGGAGGGCTGCATTGATTAGTCCGGCCTGGCCCGAGTAATTCCGCCAGCATGGCAGGCAACTCATACACCAACGGAGCCCGGCGTATTCCTTGTTCGACTCGATACTCACCCATTTCACTGTGATTCGCCACTCTGTTTTGCAAATATTCCTTGCAGTCAAGATCGGGAAAACATTGTTAAAGGTACAAAAATATGGCAAATACAAATCCAAGGTCGTCGAAACCTACTTCGCGAATGTAAGATTATGGAATGATTCCCGAGTACGTTGACGTGCACACTTCACTTCCCAGTCTATTGCGCTGTGATTTTTCTTATTCTTGTTTACTTGTTGTGCAGTGTATCTGCAGTTGTTTCACCTTGCTCTACTTTATTTCTGTATATAATGATTTGATTTTTTCGATCAGTACACACGGCTAGATTTTCACTGTATCACAGCGTAGGCAACAATATTATTCCAATTCCATCCATCGGCGGTGTAACTGTGAAGACTTTCCACCATGAGCTGTCACCGGCCCGGGGGAGATCAGGCCGCCCGTATTGAATTGTCTTGCCCGAACCACAGACAGAAGAGAAGGTCATATCTCGGGTTCGTAAATTCATAGAATTCGAAAAGGTGTCACACCATTTCCGGCTCATCAGTTCTCACTGACAAGAACCTGATGATGATATTTCCATGTCCCTATGATCCAAATATCTATCTCTGGTGCATTGGCCTGTTAACGAGCTGTGCTTCCGTAGAAGCCTGGTAAAATGCAGTTTCACTCGTTTGCCTGTAAGTGGACTGTTCTACTAGAAAGGTTGAGGATTCGTATTTTACTGACCTCGCCTCTACTGAAATTGTGCAAACTGGAAGCTCACGGCACACATTAGATCATCAGTTTGCTACTCATTTCTCAATTTAAAAACTCACATACTTCTGTGTTTACTCGATCTCGCTCGTCGATCCATTCAGCTCCGCCTTTTCAGATAACGGGCTGCATATCTCAGACCCGGAGAACTGGAAGTGCTTTTCAGTGTCCGAATATCACAGACACAGGAGCTGCTCTCTCGGGATGGCGGCCTTGTCCTTCTCAGCGCTTGTTCTTTGTCTCTTCATTCCTGCGGGTGAGGGTCTCTCTCTCTGTCAGACTAGTAATGATCAGGGATTCAACGAGAGTTGCGGGTGATTGCTGGAGAGATTAGGTTACGAGAGAATGTATATCTTAAGTGTCTGTCCTTATTGTATCAGTGTAAGTGTCTATACAGTCACGGTGTTTGCAGAAAAGGTGAGAAGGTGACAAAATAAATCACATCCTAATTATCTGTATCTATTGTAACTGTACAATTTACGGAACTGTATAACAAAGGTTTTAAGACATCTCTCCATTATTCTGCCCGGCTGAGAGTTATTTTGAAGGTAGGTTCTCGGAAATGGCTTCGTTCGACACAGGAAGCTCAAAAATTTTCAGACGCAGGAGTTTGACTGTTCAATATCTTCCTACAAGAATAATTGCTTCTTTTAATTTTGATCTGCCTTTGTAGCTATCTCTCTTTTTGAACAGTTTAATGCTTATCTTATAAAATAAGATTTTAATGAGTTAATGCTTTGCGTGCTAATATGTTTTGAATTTTGATTGCTTTTCAATATGTTATATTATGCTTATTTTTGAGGATATTTTTTCTTTAAATAACGTCTAGTATGCTTTTTCTCTTATTTCGTCTAGTAGTAACGCAGTAAACTTTGAAAAATCATTTGGAGCTAAACCAGTAGGTTTTATTTTTAGGAGGGTAATGTCAATAAGTTGCTGTCAAGTGTCTATTGGTCGACCTACTGACTTTGGCAGATGGGTGGGTGGTTGGGTGATTTGTTTTCTGGGAGCTTGTTTGCTCTCTCAGCCATATTTGTTGTCTGCGTTCTTTATCTCAAAGTTCATGGCTTGGTTTTAATATACATTTCAGTGCTTACGTTTCTAACCTTTCTTTTAAGTAGTATTGAAAATGGATCATGCAATTAATTTATTTAGTTTTAATCTTAAAGGATCAAACCACCCCGTGAAACGGAATAAGATAGTTACCTATTTAAAAAAAAAATTACGATCCCAATTTTCTTTACAAGAATCTCACGTTCGCAAATGTGCTAATTTACGCCTCGTAAGTCACTGTTTCATTCCTACTTTCAGGCTAAGTCCAGGAGTGTTTCGATTTTTATAGATAATTCAGTTTCTTTTGTTTAACATAAAGTAGTCTGTGATACCGTTGGGCGTTTTATTATCTTACCAAAAAGGTTAGATAATAAATTAATGGGCTAATACAGGGCTAATTTGTATGCCCTGATATAGATGATACAAGGTATTTGGCGGTTGTTTTCCGCTTTTACCTGATTTAAGACTTTACTCATTAGTCCTAGGTGCAGATTTTAACTGTTGGCTGGACTCAGGTTTAGTTCGATGTTCATTTAAGCTAGTAAACAGGTCTTGACTATTCAAACTTTTCTAATGAAATGTGATATTGTTGATATCTGGCGCTTCTTTCATCCAATAGATAAGGAGTATTTGTGTTTTTTCCATGTCCATCATACGTATTCCTGGATTGATTTTTTTCTTCATTGATAACAAAAGGATTCCGGTAGCTCGATCTTGAATATAAAGAGATTTCCGATTAATATCGTGCTCCTGTGTTTTCATCTTTAAATCTCCCTGGTTCCCTCAAATAAAAAAGATTTTGGCGTTTTAATCCATCTTTGCTATCAGATAAAGATTTTTGAATATTTTTGGAGAGACAAATTATTCTTCTTTTTGAAGAAAATACGCGGGATATGCTTCTTGTCATTTTTATGGGATACCTTCACGGCTTATATTACAGGTCAAATTATTTCTTATACTGTAAATGTTAAGAAAAAGCTAACAAGGAGAGAATTAACCTAGATAATCAGCTGAAACAATTGGATCAAAAATATGCCTTGTCTCCAGAACCTGCTTTATATAAAAGGCATGTTGAAATTAAAAACTAAATATGATCTTCTTTTAACATATCCAATTAAAACTCAGCTCCAAAAAGGCAAAAGTCAATTTTACAGTCATGGAGCAAAACAGATAAATTATCGGCTAACCAGTTGAAAGCCTTTATAGATAAGCTGGAAATTAAAGAAATCTGTAAAGCTAATGGTAATAGGACAACGGACCGTTTAGAAATCTGTGATACCTTTAGACGATTTTACTCTAAATTTTACAGTTCTGATTCACCTAAAGATAACACTGTAAAGAACAATTTCTTAGATCAATTAAACATCATCACACTTTCTGGTGATAACCGAATACTGTTGGATCAAACTGTTTCTTATGAGGAATTTGCCGAGGCTATATGTTCATTGCACTCGGAAAAGGCTCCGGTCCTGACGGTTTTTCTGAAGAATTCTATAAGGCTTTTTCCTCACTGCTTATATCTCATTTATATTTATCCCTCTCGGTCTCCTTTAAGTTGGGTAGGTTGCCACATTCTTTCTTATGAAGTTTCTATTTGGCTTATTCTGAATAAGAATCAGAACCCATCTGAATGTTCGTCAGAGACACCTATCTCCTTAATTAATTTTGACACTAAAATCCTATTCAAATTCCGGCTCGTTGGACTGAAAATATTTTATCATCTATCATTTTTGAAGATCAGACTGGAATTATTAAAAATCGGTATTCCCATTTTGTCTGTCGGGACTTTTCAGACTTTCTTTTAAATCGTGCCATGAACTGCTCTTTATCAGATTACGGTATTGCTTAGCACTGTTGAAACATTGTGTTAATGTGGTCTTTGTCAGTTAGTCTTTTAACAATTATGGTATTGTCTGCATTGTTGAAACTATATGTTAACTATAACTATATGTAATCTAAGTGGTGTTGTGTATGTCGTGTAGCTTTAGTTTTGTCTGATGGGTTTGTAGTTCCTTTCCGGGGAACGTGCTAAGACGGCAGCGCGATATCAATACGCAGCAGCCTCTCCGGACTCTGGATTGTGGATTATCAAGCGTTTTGTGGTTTTGCTTGTGTGGTCTGTTTTGTGCTTTTTGTGTTATCATTCCGGAGAAGGTTGTCTCATTTATAACTGCATTGCATTTGTGGTTTATAAATGAGAATAACCTGAATCTGGATCTGAATATTCGTCGTTTATTAAATATTATTTATTCTACATCTAAAGAGCAATGGCAATGTCCGATATCCTTAGACTCTGAGAAAGTCTTTGATCAGGTTGAATGGAATTACTTATTTAACTAATTACTTTTGGGTCCGATATTCTTCAATGGATGAAATTATGTTATATAACTCCCTCTACTCAGGCTGTTATCAACTTTCAGAATTCCGAACCATTTAAACTCCAACGTGGAGCTGCACAAGGGTGTCCCTTAAGCCTTTTGTTTTTTGATTTGGCTTTAGAACCCTTAGCTATTGCTTTCGGGGAATCTAATGATATCACTGATATCTGAAGGAGAGGTATTATTCACAAAGTCTCGTGTTATACTGATGACCTTCAGCATTACATTTCTAATGTTGAGACTTCATTACCTTCCGTACTTTCCTTACTCTCCTGTTTTAGTCAGTTTTCAGGATATAAACTAAATTTTAATGAGTGAACTTTTTTTTCCCTTTAGAACCATAGAACACTGTAGCACAGTACAGGCAATTCAACCCTCCATGTTGTGCCAACCCATATAATCCTTACCAAAAAAAAGTACTAAACCCACACTACCCCATAACGCTCTATTTTTCTTTCATCCATGTGCCTGTCCAAGGTGCTCTTAAATACTCCAGATGTTTTAGACTCCACCACCATCCCTGGCAAGTCATTCCAGGGATTCCAACTCACAACCCTCTGTCTAAAAGAAAACTTACCCCGATGTCTCCCCTAAACTTCCCTCCATTAAGTTTGTACATATGCTTTCTGCTGTTTGCTATTGGTTCCCTGGGAAACAGGTAATGACTATTCACCCTAACTGTGCCTCTCATAATCTTGTAGACCTCTATCAAGTCCCCTCTCATTCTTCTACGCTCCAAAGAGAAAAGTCCCAGCTCTGCTAAACTTGCTTCATATGACTTGTTCTCCAAACCAGGCAACATCTTGGTAAATCTCCTCTGCACCCTCTCCATAGCTTCCACATACTTCCTATAATGAGGTGACCAGAACTGAACACAATAGTGCGGTCTCACCAGAGATTTGCAGAGCTGGAACATGACCTCTCTACTCTTGAACTCAATCCCCCTGTTAATGAAGCCTAACATCCCATATGCCTTCTTGACTACCCTATCCTAATGGATTTGAAACCCAAGATCCATTTGTTCATGCACACACTTCAGTAACTGACCGTTGATCCAGTACTCAGTCTTTTGGTTTGTCCTTCCAAAATGCATCAGCTCACACTTGACCAGATTGAACTCCACTGCCATTTTTTTCTGCCCAACTCTGCAGCTTGTGCATATCCTCTTGTAACCTTCAGCAACTTACAACAACTTGGGGTGTATCATATCCAGCCCTGGGGATTTATCAATCTTAATGTTTTTACGAAGATCCAACACTTCTTACTTAATCTCCACATGGTCTAGTACACAGGCCCGCTCTACTTCGAACTCATCCTGATCAAGATCCTTTTTACTTGTGGATACTGAAGCAAAGTATTCATTTAGGACATATGTGTCAAACACAAGGCCCGCCGGCCATATCCGGCCCGGCGTACAATTATATCCGGCCCGTGAGATCATTTTAGATAGATCTATTATTTTAATTATTAATGGCCCGGCGATATGAAGCGCTGATAACACACAAACTGCAGATCCCATAATGCAGCACAACAGCTGCCAATAGGCTACCCGGGAACATTCTCGCGTCAAGCGTCTGTTGCTGTATACAACGCTATTCTTCGCACTGAGTTCGCACGGCGCTTTGGTGACTTTGAAGCACAAAAAATTAATTTCGAGCTGCTTTGCAACCCATTTGCCGACGACGTGGAAACTGCACCTGTACAGATTCAGATGGAGCTGATAGAGCTGCAGTGTAATGGGACACTAAAGGCAAAGTAAGACACTGCAGCGCCCGTACAGTCTATTCGCTCCATTCCTGAAGCAATGCCTCAGCTCCGTCTACATGCGGTTCGAACCTTGTGCATGTTTGGTAGCACATATCTGTGTGAGAAGCTTTTCTCAGTGATGAAGATTAACAAAACATCACACAGGAGTCGTCTCATTGATGAACACCTGCAGTCCATCCTGAGAATTTCCACAACACAGAACCTTACACCAAACCTAAACGAACTTATTGCCAAGAAAAGATGCCAAGCATCCAGCTCTGACAAAACGGCATAAGAGCAAAGATAACTGAGTGTTTTGATTTGTTGTTGTTTTAACTTTTGCTGAAAAGCACAAATTTTATTTATATTTTCAGGTTTTTTTTTGCAGCATGTTCATTTTTCTAACTTGTATAATACTGACAGGAGATATTTTTATGGAGAGCAAAATATTTAAGTTATTTAAAGTTTTAGTTTATTTTTTCTGGAATAATATTCCTGTCTGTTTTTATTCATATTTATGTTCAAAAAATGTTTAGTTTTAGTGTGTTCAATAAATGTTAATTCTGTTCGGCCCGCGACCTAAAGTGTGCTTTGAGTGTTGGCCCCATGTGCAATTGAGTTCGACACCTCTGATTTAGGACCTCCTCAGCCTCCCCCGCCTCCAGGCACATATTGCCCTCTTTATCCTTTAGCGGTCCCATCTTCGTTCTCGTCATCCTCCTATTCTTCACATATGCATAGAACGTCTTAGGGTTCTCTTTAATTCTACATGCCAAGGCTGTCTCATGCCCCTGTCGAGCTCTGCTAAGACCTTTCTGTAGCTCCTTCCTGGCTACCCTATATTTCTCATGAGACACTCCTACATCCTGCATCTTATGTCTAACGTATGCTTCCATTTTCGTCTTGACGAGTTGCCTCATGTGTTTCGTCAGCCACGGTTTTCTTTCCCTACCATTTTTCCCTTGCCTCAGTGGGACAACGCTATCCTGAATAATTTCGTATCAAATAATACTAACCTTCATTTTAAAACTGTAAGAAATCAATTTACTGATTTGGGTGTACCAATTACTAAGAATTATAAATATATTTTTTCGAAATATTTTACCCTGCAGAGTTATGTAAAAGGGGCACTATCAAAATGTCACCGCCCTCATTATCATTGATTTTCTGAATTAAGTCTATAAAAATGAATATCTTGCCTAACTTTTAATACCTTTGTCCGGATTTACCCGTTTTTACTCCTAAATCCTTTTTTGAATCTCCTGATTCTATTATATATACTTTTTTCCGTAAATACATCTGTCACAATAGGGAGATATACCCAAAAGAAAAATGAATAAAACCAGAAACATTTACACGGAAAAATAAACACTCTCGACTGAATAAAGTTCATCTTCAAAATGCTAAAATGTTTGGAGGTTTGGCTTGACCAAATTTTATGTTTTGTTAATGGGCAGTCAATATACGGAATTTCACGTTTTGTTTATGTTATATTAACAGAGAGGACTGTCCGGTTTAGGTTTCTTTAGAAGTTAATTCTGTAATAAATGTTCTATCATCTCTCTTCTGGTATAATCTGTTCGTTTAGTTTTTCAGTAAACTAACTGATAGTTCTGTCGTTAAACATTCATTGCCGATTTCGGTACAATTTAGAAAATATTTAGGTTTATTGAAATTTTCTCTTTCAGGTCCCATTTTTTCTAAATATTTTTAAATCTTCTATGATTGATGTAATTTATAATGATTTGAATAGATTTGGTACTAAATGCTTCCAGGATTTATTTGTTGGAGGAAATCTTTTTTTCGTTTGAGCAGTTCTCATCTCAATATAGCTTACCAAAACCCAACTTTTTTCGATAATTATAAATTAGAGACTTTCCAGGATCTCATTTAAATACAATTCCTAAAAGTCCCGATAATAATTTATTAGATGTAATCTTTAATTTGAAACCTGTTCATAATTGATGAATATGCAATATTCACGGTATGTTGTTGGAAATGAGAAACGTTCCTTTAGACAAAATTAAAAATCTCTGGGAACAAGTTTTACAGATTTGAATTTCTGAGCAAACTTGGAAAGAATTTTTAAAATTGGTTAATACCACATTGTTGTGTGCCCGCCACTCCCTCCTACAATTTAATGTGATCCGTAGAGCCCACACGACTAAAGTTAAGCTGTCTTGTTTTTATTAGGATATATCTACCTATTGTGACAGACGTAACAATGGAGAGGCTTCATTAATTCATATGTTCTAGACGTGTCCAAGTCTTGAAAATACCGGAGGCAGGTGCTTCAAACTTTTTTAAAGTGAATTTAAACCAAACCCTTTGACTGCCTTATTCGGTATTGTTGGAGGAAAAGATGTTTTCTTGGAGACACCTGATTTGCATATTTTGGTTATAATTTCTCTTATAGCTAGGAGGGCATTGCTGCTTAGGTGGAAGAATGTTGCTCCGCCTACTCAGACTCATTGGTTAAATGACGTTATGCCGTTCTTTAACTTAGAGAAGTTTCGTTGGTCAACTTCTTAATCAAGACGAGGCTTTCTAAAATTGTGGGGACCTTCTTTATATTGTTTTCAAAATCATTGATTTGTTATTAAGTACGGATGTTGGCTAATAATATGTTTTACTATATGATAAGGTTTTTTTTTCTTTTTTCTTTCTTCACCAAAGAACTTTTCCTGGCAGTGGTTTTTGATTTTTTTTTTGTATAAAGACATTACAATATTACGATTCTATTTAATTTACATGAATATGGGGTAAAGAGACAATAAGATTGATTCAAATAACCGGTAATTGATATATGATATATATCCTCCAGTACTCTGTATTATTCTTTTTAAGAAATCAATAAAAATACTGCAAAAGACGGAATGGAGAAATGGGAAATGTGAGGCTATCAGGCAGGAACTTGGAAGCATAAATTGGAAACAGATGTTCTCAAGGAATCGTACCGAAGAAATGTGGCAAATGTTCAGGGGATATTTGCGTGCGGTTCTGAGTAGGTACATTCCATTCAGACATGGAAAGGATGGTAAGGTGCAGGAACCATAGTGCACAAAGGCGTTTGTACATCTAGTCAAGAAGCAAAGAAGAGCTTATGAAAGGTTCCAAAACGTGGTAATGATAGGAATCTAGACGATCATAAGGCTAGCTGGAAGGAGTTTAAGAATGAAAACAGGAGAGCCAGAAGGGGCCATCAGAAGGCCTTGGTGGACAGGGTTATGGAAATCCCCAAGGCTTTCTACAAATATTTGAAAAGCAAGAAGACAACATGTGAGAGAATAGATCTAATCAAGTGTGACAGTGGGAAATTGTGTATGGAACCGGAAGAGATAGCGGGGGTACTTCATGGATAGTTTGCTACAGTATTCACTACGGAAAAGAATCTTGGAGATTATAGGGATGATTTTCAGTAAACTTAAATGTTTGAGAATGAAGATATTAAGGAAGCTGATGGGTTGGAGATTTTGGAAAGCTTCAAGTTGTATAAGACACCGAGACCGGACAGGATGTACCACAGGCTACTGTGGGAAACGAGGGAGGAGATTGTTGAGGTTCTGACGACTATCGTTGCATCATCACCGAGGATGGGAAGTGTCGCAGAGGATTGGAGAGTTGCGGATGTTGCTCACTTTTTCAAGAAAGTGAACAGGAATACCCTAGGGAAAATGGGCTAGACAGTCTTACTTCAGTTGGTGGATCCTGAGAGGCAGGATTTATATAACATTCAGAGAGACATATGATTAGGAATAGTCAGAATAGCTTTGAGAAATGCAGGTAGTGCCTTACGAGCCTGATTGATTTTTTTTTTTTTTTGAGGATGTGACCGAACACTTTGATGACGTTAGGGTCGTAGATGCAGCGTACATGGATTTTAGCAAGGCAGATGGAGTGATTCTCAGATAGGTGTGAGGTGCCTGTACTTCTTGCTATAGATGCTTCGCTGTCTGCTGCGTTCCACCAGCATTTTGTGGGTATTGCTTGAATTTCCAGCATCTGCAGATTTTCATGTGTAATTGTGGGGTAGTTCATTTTGTAGGTCAAATATGAAGGCAGAATATAGCATTAGTGGTATGACTCTTGGCAGTGTGGAGGATCAGAGGGATCTTGGTTTCCGAATCCAGCGGACGCTCAAAACTGCTGCGCAGGTTGACTATGTTGTTAAAAAGGTGCTTTAGCGTTTATTAGGCTTGGCAATGAGTTTAAGAACCAAGAGGAAACGGTGCAGCTATATAGGATCCTGGCTAGATCCCACTAGGAGTACAGTCCTCATTTCTGATCGCCTTACTACAGGAAGGACGTGGAAACCACAAAAAGGCTGCAACGAAGATTTCAACGATGTTGTCTGGATTTGGTAGCACTCCATATGAGAATAGGTTGAATAAATTCAGCCTTTTCGCCTGCAGCGTTGGAGAATGAGAGATGGCCTGATAGGGGTGTACAAGATAATGAGAGATGTTGATTGAGTGGATAGCAGAGTCTTTTGCCCAGGGTTGAAATGGGTAGCGCACAGTTTTAAAGTGCCTTGAGGTAGGTACAGAGGAAATGTCAGGGGTAAGTTTTAAGTAGAGATTGATGATTGCATGGAATGGGCTGCCGGTGGCGGTGTTGGAAGTGGAAACGATAGAGACTTTAAAGAGACTCCTGGGTGGCTACATGGTGGTTATAACAATAGAGGGCTATGGGATAAGCCTAGCTAGTTCTACGGTTGTGACATGTTCGGTACTGCTTTGTGGTTCGAGGGGCCTGTATTGTGATGTATGTTTTATGTGCCTCTATGATTCTAACTGCATCGTTGCTTTCGGGAGGAAACAAGCTGCTGATGTTTATATTGACACGACACACCGACTCAACAAAGTGAAAGGAAAGTTGAATGGAGTTAATCCTTTTTACTGCAGTCCAGCCATATCACCTCGGGCCCTATGGACCAAGTTATGATTGCGTCAGACATATTGGACTTAATGGTAAATTAATTGTAGTTTATGAAAAGGAGGCCACAGGGAAAGGTCGACGAGCAAGTGCAGAGGCTAAATGGTCCCGTTTCTTTTCCAGCCTGTTAAATTTAATTCATATAATTATGATAATTTATATTTCTCTTAAATTATTAAGGAATGCATTGCATTGTTTCTGCAAAGTAACAAATCTAACGACATGTGACAATGACACTATGCCAGATTATCATTCTATTTTAAAATACAGTTCCGACATTGCAGACTGTACAAGACAGGTTCACCACCGGAAGTCTGGTATGTTCTGTCAAGACCATCCTCATGCAGGGTCTGAACACAACTCGAACACTAACCCACGTACTTGGCCTGGTCACTAATTCCAATGCCGGGCCTGATCAGTACACCTGATGCAGGGCCTGAACACTGATCCTGGTCCCAAACGCTTGTCTTATTCAGAATTTAGAATTATTATCATTATGATCTTTCCCAAAGAGTTCCTGTGTTACGTTTCTGACAAGGGCAATGTTGAATATTAGTGAGAGTAGGGAGTCTAACAGAAATGTGCCGGATAAAGTTTTATCACAGTGATTGGTCGGTGCCTGGGTGAGTGATCGAAGCAGATGTTTTATTTGTGTCTAAGAGGTATATAGATCGTGTGCACGTAGATGAGTCGTGTGTAATCTGGCATCAGGGCCAGCACAGACACGATGCGCCGATCGACCATGTTCTGCACTGCTCTGTTTCCGCAAGTGGGAGATTCACGAAAAAAGCGTCATAATCACCAAATAAATGATCCATCTTTAAGAAGATGGTAAGTGTAAATTTCTTCTCTCAGGAGAAGCAGAATCTCTGGATTTCACTGGAATTCTCAAAGATGGGCTGTCGAGAACTGGAAGAGAATTTTTGAAATTAGCGCAGTTCAGTCATTGGAATGGTGGCTCAGGTCTTGTTAACTTTTTAATTTTTAAATCAGTTTTGGTCTAACGTTCAGCCAGACGGGAAAGCATTCCCGCCATCGATAGAACATGTCCTCATTTGGAGGAATAATGCAATTGTAAGGGGAGGAAGAGTTTCAGAATTAAGCGGTAATCAGCTTTTGATCATTAAAATCTTCGGAGTCTGCATCCATGTAGAGTTTTGGGGAAGAAGTAGCAGGCGGCAAGAAAGTAAGCAGGTGGTAAAAAAAAGTCCGAAGATGACGGTGGTGCATTAATTGGGCGATCGGGAACACAGGGGTTTTGCACATTTCTATCCACTCACTCCCTCTCACTCCCTCTCTCTCTGTCACAATCCTATATTTTGCTCGATATTGAAGTGTTTCACTCCTGAAGTTGTTCTCTTAACTCTCTTCCTCTTACCTCTCTCTAGCGAAAGAATACATGTATAGGTCAACTGACTGTGAAGGTATCTTGCCATAACCTTTA
Organism: Hemitrygon akajei; assembly: GCF_048418815.1. NCBI lineage: Eukaryota > Metazoa > Chordata > Chondrichthyes > Myliobatiformes > Dasyatidae > Hemitrygon > Hemitrygon akajei. The sequence continues at coordinate 1,797,592 of NW_027331973.1, read as the reverse complement.
GTGTTCAAATCCCTGTCTGTTTTTCCTCATAAGTAAACATTAAAACAAATACAGCTTAAAGCACTTAGCGTTAAGTAACACAGAGCCACATCAAATCTGCCATAGAGCTGCATTGTTACAAATTGGAGCTGCAACATTCAGTTCCTATTGTCTTTAATATGCTCATCTTAATAGTTGTTTTGTATTGGGGGGGGGGGGGGGGGGGAATTAAACTGACACGAATGCAGCTCCTCCTCAACCAGCAGCTCAGGCTGAAAAATAAATCTCCCATATCCCTTCCAAATGTCCTTCTAACCTTCCCTTAATCGTGTGGTTTCTGGTTAAAGATTGACAGGTCTGTTTACTGTGAGACGATAAGATAAAACCAAACAACTTGCGAAACTTCGCTAATGACGCCAAGATTAAAATTCTTCTGTTGAATATTGTTTAGCGGGATACCGTTTAGAAAGGTTTTCCCTGAACCTCAGTGGCACCCTGTGAGTATTAGAAAAATCAGAAGTTAGTACTTAACTCTAAACAGTGGTCAGAAATGACAAAAAAATCAAATAGCTAGCAATTAGATACAGAAAATAAAATAAAATTTTGTTGGACCACAGACAAGAAAAAATCTGCAGATACTATGTAAATCTATCTTGCTAAGCAGCCCTCACGTGTGGTGCCTTATCATATGCCTTCTGACAATCCAAGTAAATAACATACACTCCCTCTCCTCTGCCCACCCTGCCTGTAACTTCAGCGAAGAACTCTGACAGATCTGTCAGTCCAAGATTCTCCTTTACAGAAACCGTCTGATTTTAACTTATTTTATCACTAGTCTCCAAATTCCCTGAAACACCTGGCTTAATAATAGAATACAATATTCCCAAAGACAGAAGTTCATCTAACTGGTCTATAATTCCCTTTCTTTTGCCTTAGTCCTTGCTTATACTTATAATAGAGGGTTACCCGCAGCGAATTCTTCTCTGGCTGCCTCTCCTGACATTCACCCGTTGACCTGCGTGCTTAAACATTGGAGTGAACATTCGCTTGCGATTTTTCAAGCATGTTCCCTCTTAAGCCTATTTCACTGAAGCCGGACTACTCCAGAAATAAATCACTCATTCAATGGCCGTTCGAACAAAGTAGAATCCTTCCACATTTGCGTGGGCAATACAGATACGGAGCTGTAAGTAGATATGTCAGTAATAAATTGATAAAATGTAACTTAGCATTTCATTCTGTAAACAAACGAATGAACAAATAAAGTAGGGAATAGAGAAACCCGTAAATAAATAATTATTAAAATATGAATTTTGACGTCGACTTTTGCAGAAGTCTGATCTGAGAAGCTGTATGTAAATAGTTGACCGTCAGTCTTCAAGTTCCTGTCATTCTTCTGGGTGGTAAAAACGAGAAACGTGTATATCCCAGATGGTAGTAATGAGACAAGAACATATCCCAGATGATAGTATCCATATCCCAAGTCCGAAGGACTTTCTACAGTGGCACAATTGAGACCGGCTGCATCACTGCCTGGTATGGGAAGTATCGTTCCCTCAATCTCAGGACATTGTATAGTGTGGTGTGGATAGACTAGCGCATCTGTAAATGTGAACTTCCCGCTATTCCGGACATTTACAGAGACAGATGTGTGAAAAGGGCCTGAAGGATAATTGGGGACCCGAGTCACCACAACCACAATCTGTTCCAACTGCTACTCTCCGGGAAACATGTACCGCAGCAGAAAAAAAACAGTCCCAGCAGACTCCAAGATAGCTTCTTCCACCAGACCATCAGACTGCTTAATTCATGCTGATACAACTGTATTCCTATTTTATATTGCCTATCCTGTTGTACATAATATTTATTATAAATTGCCATAATTGCACATAGCACATTTAGATGGAGTCTTAACGTAAAGGTGTTTTACTCCTCATGTATATGTAGAATGTAATTAATAAAGTCAATTCATTTCAAATCGATCCAGAATTCGGAGATCAATTCGGGAGTCCTTTGTAACTTGTCTGTAGATCTTTCTCGTGGAAAGCGTGTGTTATTCCTGGGGGCCTGTAAAATACCTTCTGACAATTTTTCCGTACACTGCAATGCATTCCATCAGGGCCATTAGACCATAGGACCATAAGGCATAAGAGCAGAATTAGGGCATCATTGCTGATCCTTATTTTTTCCATCCTCCTCAACCTCATTTGCCTACCATCCCCCCGAAACCTGTAATGCCATGTCCAATCAAGAACCAAAAAATATCTGCCTTAAATACACCCAACGACCTGCCCTCTCCGACTGCAATTGGCAACAAATTCCACACACTTACCACCCTCTGGTCAAGACCAGATGCTTACTATCTTCAGACCGGCAAGTTTGATCAGCCCTGCGTCTTTAGTGATACCTATTGTATCGTGGTCGTCATTTCCCTTCGCATCCAAAACATCTCTCCTTGTCATGTTCGACACATTGTCGTCTCCATTGTTTAAGCATAATACACTGGTTTTCAATCGATCTATTGCACCCCTCATTTGTATCAGAAATTCAATCATATTGTGATCGCTCTTTTCCAGAGCAATACAAAATCACTATTTTTTCAATATCATTGCAAACAACAACATCTAAGATAACCCGATCCTTTGTAGGTTCAGGGATAAGCTGTTCACCAATGTTTTCACAGATCTATTCCAGGAAGTACTGCTCAAGACTGACTCGACCAGCTTGACGTACCCAATCTATGTGCAAGTGAAATTCCCCAATGGTAACTACTATTCTATTCTTACATGGCTCAGATATTTCTCTTTAATTGCTTGTGCCGCTGCATTCTTGGTATCTGGTGGTTGATAGTCAACTCCCACCAGTGATTTTATATCCCCCTTTATTATTTCTAATATCTACCCAGATTGCACCAAGACACGTTCCCTGATGCTGGGCCTGATCACTAGCGCTGGACAGCAAACCTAACCCAATGGCTTGAACTAACCCTAATGCCTCTGTCTTCCTCTGCCTCTATTTGTCTCTCTCTCCCATTCTCTCTCTCTCTCTCTCTCTCTCTCTCTCCTCTCTCTCTCTCTCTCTCTCTCTCTCTCTCTCTCTCTCTCTCTCTCTCTCTCTCTCCCTCTCTCTCTCTCTCTCTCTCTCTCTCTCTCTCCTCCCTCCCTCCCACTATTTCAGTAAATCCATCAAATCGTCTATCGGCACTCTTTTCATCCTGTCTGATATCAACGCCCTTCACGATCTCTCATCTGTGGTGAACATATTTTGATGACATTGAAGTTTCTCACCTCTAAACCTGAACTCTTAATTCTCTGCATCGCCTTCTCCCAAGGCGAGAAAATTTATTGAATGGAAATTGAGTGTGAAGAATTATGGCCATTTTCTACGATACTCTGCGTTTGATTTTTCTTTTCCCCATGAGTAAATACGTTTCCCTACAGGTAGATTTCCAGCCAATAAAAGACGCAAGTTAAAATCCTTTGCTAGCCCTCTAAGCCCTCAAAGGACCTTTGCTAGGTCCTGTGGTTAAAATCAGAGGACCGCATCAGTTCAGCGACTACACCACAGTGTCACACAACATGAAGGTGGGGCATTTGGAACATATTCTCCATGCTGGTCCTAACTTTACTTGTCTCGTGAATCCCAATTTCCCAGGCCGAGTTTCACAACGTTCCTGACCTGGTATTTGATAGTTCATCTCACCATTCGCTTTATACAGGCGAATTTGAATGTGTATCTCATACACCTCCACCTCAATCAGGACCTCTGGCTGAAACATAAATCTCCCATTTCCATAATGTTTCAGCTATATGTGACCCTGGTCAGACCCCACTTGGAGCAATGTGCTCAGTGCTGATCGCTTCACTACAGGAAGGATGTGAAAGCCACAGAAAGAGTGCAGAACAGATTTACAAGATGTTGCCTGGATTGGGGAGCATGGCTTATGAAAACAGGTTAAGTAAACTCGACCTTTTCTCTTTGGTGCGTCGAGGGATGAGAGATGACCTGATAGAGGTGTATAAGATGATGAGAGGCATTAGTCGGCTGGATCGTCAGAAGAATTTTTCCCAGGGCTTAAATGGTTGCCACAAGAGGACACAGGTTTAAGGTGCTTGGGAGTACGTACAGAGGAGATGTCAGGGGAAAGTTCTTTTAATCAGTGAGTGGAGAGTGCCTAGAACGGGCTACCAGAAACGGTGGTGGAGACGGATACGATAGGGTTTTTTAAGAGACTTTTGAATAGGTACATGCAGATTAGAAAAATAGAGGGCTATGGTTAAGGCTAGTAATTTCCAAGGGCTCTAGGGCCTGTATCGTGCTGTAGGTTTTCTATGTTTCTATGTTTCTATTTTCCTTTCACATGCCCTGAATCGCATGATCTCTGGTCATAGATTAACCAGTATGTTTACTTCTGAGGCGATAAGATGAAAAAAAAACTTTCGAAACTGATAAAGTAGCGCGGAATAAAACTTCATTTTTGGATATTTATTAGCAGGGATAAAGTTTACTGAGGCAGATTATTCCCTTGAACTTTGAATGGCATCTTGTGAGGATTAGAAAAAAGTAAAGTTAATATTTAATTCTGAACAGAGGTCAAATTACAGTGTTCTTTAACCGGTCGGCTGCAAATTAGTTTTCAGTCAGGAAAAGATGATTGTGTTGGGTATTTAACTACCATGATAATATCCACTACGTAACGGTTATTAGTTCATGAAAAAATGTATAATGAAACTAGAATTCGACAGTCAGCCCTTCTACCCAGTTTAGCCTTTTAATAAGATAATTACTGATTGTTTAACGGCATCTGCTCTACTTTCTGTCCTGTTCATTATGACAATTGGACAACTACAACACTATAACAATGTAGACGTTAGAGCGGAGTTTTAATGGAAGTACGCAGAATTATCTGCGATAGATTTAGGCAAAATGCCAATACCTCTTTTTGGTGAGACGACATTTGAGGTCAGGGGTTCAGGTTCAAAGTTGAAATGTTCAAAGGGAAAATCAGTTTTTGTCAAATATATAACCACCCTGCTACCTAAAACCTTAAATACATGGATGCATTATTTTTTGATGACATGTCTGTTGTTTCCATGAGGTTTATACTCGAAATAATCAGGGTGGAACATTAGGAATACTGCCTTTGGTGAATAACAGAAACCAGTTGACGAAGCCAAAATTGAATTACTCCTACAGGCGTTATACGGATATTTGCTGGGAAAACTGATTCTTCGTGTTCTCCACTAGGCTGTAGGACATTGGGCCTGATTGACTGCAGTGCTTTAGGAAATGCGCAATGAGATTATGCATTAAGGAGTGAGAACTCCACTTGTTAAGCAACTGGTCGTGAATCTATAATCACTAATTTTGCAAATAGACTATAATAAGTTCATAAGACCATAAGATATAGCAGAGAAAGGTTATTCGGACAAGCGGTTCTGCTCCATCACTGAATCAGGGGATGATCGAATTCTTCCAGTCATTCCCACTCCCCTGACTTCACCCCATACCCTTTGGATGCCCTGGCTGAACTAGAACCTTTCTATCTCTGCCTTAAAGCACCCAATGACTTGGCCTCCACAGCCGCTCGTGGCAACAAATTCCACAGTTTTACCCCTCTCTGAGTAAAGTAATTTCTCCGCATCTCAGTTCTAAATCGACCTCCTTCAATCCTGAAGACGTGCCCTGTTGCCCTGGAATCCCCTTTTGCCGTATCCAATCTGTTCATGCCTTTTATCATTCGGTATGTTTCTATAAGATCCCCCTTATTGTCCAGAACTCCAGGGAATACAGCTCAAGAGTTGCCAGATGGACTTCATGTGTTAACCCTTTCAGTCCTGGAATCAACCTCTTGAATCTTCTGCTAATCCTCAACAATCTCAACATATCATTTCCAAAATAAGAAACCCAAAACTGCACATGATAATTCAAGTGGGGACTCACGAGTGTCTTAGTAAGCCTCAACATCATATACCTGCTCATATATTATATACCTCTTGAAATGAACGCCAACATTGCCTTCCTTACAACCGACTCAACCTGTCCCTATGCTTCCTCTGCATTTTGAATTCTCTCCCTATCTAAATAGCAATTTGCCCCATAATTTTTTCCACCAACGTGTATGGCCATACATTTTCCAACATTGTATTTGATTTGCCACTTTTCTGTCCATTCCCCTAAACTGCCTGAGTCTCTCTGCAGGTTCTCCATTTCCGCAACACAACCCGCCTCTCCATCTATCTTTTATCATCGTAATAGTTTAGCCACAAATACATTTATACCATAGTCTAAGTCATTAACATATATCGAAAAAAGTAGCAGTCCGAGCAACGACGCTTGTGGAACTCCACTGCTAACAGGCAGCCAGGATCCCATTATTCTGTATTTTCTGCCGATCAGCTAATGCTCCACCCATTCTAGTTACTTCCCTGTAATTCTATGTGTTTTTATCTTGTTAAGCAACCTCCTGTGCGGAACGTTGTCAGAGGCCTTCTTAAAATCCAAGTACACCACGTCTACTGCATCTCCTTTGTCTACCCGACTTATAATGACTTAAAGAATTGCAGTAGGATTGTCAGGCGGGGTTTCTTTTCATGTGCCTCCAGGTACTCAGCAATGTTGTACTAACAATCGATTCCAACAGCGTCCCAACCACTGATGTCAGGCTAACAGGTCTACAGATTTCTTTCTGCTTCCTCCCATACTTCTTATATAGCGGAGTAACATTTACAATATTGCCGTCCTCCCGTACAATGCCAGAATCTAACGATTCATGAAACAATCGTGGTTTATACTGGAATGCAGAGGGGATTTCACAGATTTCTTGTAATTCAGAAGGCGGGAAAGGGTCTGTCAAAATTCTCCTTATTAATCACTTTTTACCACTAAGCTAGACGGTATGTGCTGAATCAATGCCTGGTATTGACTGAACAACTGGAAGGAGAATTCTGACAGGAGGGGGGAACAGAAAGGTAATCAAAAGAGAGACGTGCAGGCAACTTAATTAGTGAATGGTGTGGGGAATCAGAGGATGAGGAAATGGGGTCGCGATAAACATTACTTTATGCAACAGCGCCCCCCCCCCACCAACCTGAAAAATACTGAAGAAATTCCGAAGTCTCTTCACCATGGTTCAGAGGTATGGGCGTTATGGTTGTGGGGTACTAACATAGAAACATAGAAAATAGGTGCAGGAGTAGGCCATTCGGCCCGTCGAGCCTGCAACGCCAATCAGTATGATCATGGCTGATCATCGAACTCAGAACCCTGTACTTGCTTTCTCTCCATACCCCCTCATCCCTTTAGCCACAAGGGCCATATCTAACTTACTCTTAAATATAGCCAATGAACCGACCTCAACTGTTTCCTGTGGCAGAGAATTCCACAGATTCACCACTCTCTGTGTGAAGAAGTTTTTCCTCATCTCGGTACTAAAAGGCTTCCCCTTTATCCTTAAACTGTAACCCCTCGTTCTGGACTTCCCCAACATCGGAAACAATCTTCCTGCATCTAGCCTGTCCAATTCCTTTAGAATTTTATACGTTTCAATAAGATCCCCTCTGAATCTTCTAAATTCCAGTCAGTATAAGTCTAGTCGATCCAGTCTTTCTTCATATGAAAGTCCTGCTATCCCAGGAATCAATCTGGTGAACATTCTTTGTACTCCCTCTATGGCAAGAATGTCTTTCCTCAGATTAGGGGACCAAAACTGCACACAATACTCCAGGTGCGGTATCACAAAGGTCTTCTACAACTGCAGTAGAACCTCCCTGCTCCTGTACTCGAATCATTTTGCTATGGATGCCAAAATACCATTTGCAGTTTTTTACCGTCTGCTGTACCTGAATGCCAACCTTCAATGACTGGTGTACAATGGCACCCAGGTCTTGTTGAAACCCCCCCCCCCCCCGGCACCTTTTCCTAATCGGCCACCATTCAGATAATAATCTGTTTTCCTGTTCTTGCAACCAAAGTGGATAACCTCAAATTTCTCCACATTAAATTGCATCTGCCATGAATTTGCCCACTCACCTAACCTATCCAAGTCACCCTGCATCCTCTTAGCATCCTCCTCACAGAAACACCGCCGCCCAGCTTCGTGTCATCCGCAAACTTGGAGATGCTGCATTTAATTCCCTCGTCTAAATCATTAATATATATTGTAAACAACTGGGGTCCCAGCACTGAGCCTTGCGGTACCACACTGGTCACGGCCTGCCATTCTGAAAAGGTCCCGTTTACTCCCACTCTTTGCTGCCTGTCTGCCAACAAATTCTCTATCCACATCAATACCATACACCCAATACCGTGTGATTTAAGTTTGCACACTAATCTCCAGTGTGGGACTTTATCATCAGCATTCTGAAAATCGATATATACCACATCCACTGGCTCTCCCCTATCCACTCTACTAGTTACATCTTCAAAAAATTATATAAGAATCGTCAGACATGATTATCCTTTCACAAACCCATGCTGACTTTGTCCGATGATTTTACCACTTTCCAAATGTGCTGTTATCACATCTTTGATAACCGGCCCTAGCATTACGGCCTTGCACCTTAATGGCTGCCTGCACTGCATTTTCTCTGTAGCTGTAACACTTTATTTTGCATACGATTGTGGACCACGGCGAAGTGTTTTATGCTGCTCACAAAACTTCTAAACATTCAGCACTAGTTCTTACTACTTCTAAGAGGTTCCTTCTTTACGTTACTCTTTATGTTACTACGTATGTTAATCAAAATGGCTTCTTTGTTTTGTTAAAAGTAAGAATGCTTCTTTGTAATACTAACTGGAGAAAGAGCTGACAGAGCACTCTTGAAGCTTGTTTGGGTTTGAAGTTGCTGCTAACGGTGATTGTATTCATTTGTTAACCAACTGGGTCGGATGTTACTTTCTTCTATGGGTCTGGGAGCTGGGTTTGCGCGTCTTTTCGGGGAGTCGGGAAGAAGACGGTGAAGAAGAGTTCGGCTGCGGCACTGTTGGGCGATCACTGAGGTCCCAGGTGTCGGGTCGTGGAGGTTGGAGAGCGACGAGCTGTCGAAGGATTCGATGGTTGAGCTCCAACGGTGTGCACAAAATTGACAGAAATCTGATAAACTCTGGCGCTTTTTCTTTATTTTGTTTTCCTTCATATATACTGTATCCTCATTAATCACTTAGTTCTAGTAAGATTTATAAAGTGTATTCTGTAAAGATACCTGGTATGCTATTGATATTGTGTGCGCGAATTTGTTTCAGCGTGTATTACACAGCATTCACTTATACGGGAGGCGCGGTTTGACGGGTGAACAGATTTTTCCCCTAGACGTAGACTTGCCGATTGCGATAGCGTTACACACTATTGCTGCAATCTGCAAAATACGGTGTCTCAAGAAGGTCACGACCATTTTATATAGGCATCCGTTAGTCTCGTGAGACCATGGATTTTCGCCTTGGAGGGTGTCCAGGGCGCAGGCCTGGGCAGGGTTGTATGGGAGACCAGCAGTTGCCCAAGCTGCAAGTCTCCCCTCTCCACGCCACGATGTTGTCCAAGAGAAGAGCACTAGGACCGGTGTTGTCGCAGAGCAATGTGTTGTTAAGTGCCTTGCTCAAGGACACAAACGCTGCCTCAGCTGAGGCTCGAACCAATGACCTTCACGTTATTAGTCCGATGCTTTATCCACTAGGCCACGCACCTACACATTGCTATCCGTGATATGTTCCTTTCTCATTACCACCATAAGGAAATGAAGAATTGGTAATTATATAGAGCTTCAGCAATCAAATTTCGCACCTGTCATTGAACCCATGAACAAGATCTTAGAATCCCTCTTTTATTGGTTTGTTTCCTTGTTTATTTACTTGCTTTCTTGTTTATGAATTTATTCATATAGGCAATATTAATTATTCATTTCCTTGTTTCTTTCATGCTCTCTCTTTTGTTTATTTACCTGTTCATTTTCTTGTTTGTTGACTGATTTATTTGTTTGCTCATTCATTTGCTTACGTGCTTAAGTTTTTTATGTCCTTACTTCTAATTTATCTACTTACTGCATTCTATAAGCTTTTAGGTCATCCGATAATATTCGGATCCTGAGATGGGAAGGTGCTCAAACACGAGAGGTGCAGATGGGAGGTATGATAATAGGGTAGAATGAATTGTAAGCAGACATGGTCAACAACATCACCAGGAGAATCAGTGTCTCACAGGACAGCGGTGTGTGTGGGGGCGCGTCAATTGTGTGTGTGTGTGTGTGTGTGTGTGTGTGTGTGTGTGTGTGTGTGTGTGAGAGAGAGAGAGAGAGAGAGAGAGAGAGCATGTGTGTGTGCTTGTGAGTGCGTTTGTGTGTGTGCAAGCAAATTAGATTCACCGGATGGGGCTCTGTCTAATGTGCTCTGCTGCTTCTGCGACTGAATCACATGATGTCGCCGAGAAACCAGGACTTGCGGTTCTGTCTCCGAGTCTAATAGATGGCAGATGCTGTTATCTCGATAGGACACTGCTGATGTTCTCAGCGCGTGTTCTTTCTTTCTTCATAACTGCTGGTGAGGGTCTCCTGGACGGTTACTGTTCAGAGAATCAACAGAGCGGTGGATGGATGTAGGATAGAAGATTAGTTCACAAGAGATGATCTGCGTTTTGAGCTGCGTATAGATTTTAAATACATGTAATAATTGAGCTACGTACAGTTCTCCAGTCTCTGCAACTTTGTAGCTTTAACGTCATACGATTTTCTCTTCCTCAGTTAAGTCTCTGGATTTTACCATTGGGGTACAACAGAGGGTAATATCTGCAACCGTCGGGGAAGATGTACCCTTTTTAGTGTGGCCGTCGAGGAGGATCTCAAGTGGGAACTGGACCTTTAACGGGAAAACGGTCTGTCAGTGGATTAACCAACTCGTGGTTATTGATAATTCCTATACATCGCGAGCAGAACTGTTCACCTCCAATGGGTCGCTACTGCTGAAGTCAGTGAAAAAGTCAGACAGTGGGGAATACCGTGTGAACATGGTCCATATCAGCGGCTCAGTAGCATCAGAGGCCGTCACTCTCGAAGTCACAGGTAAGTGAGACGGTTGCCTTGTTCGCTCATTTATTGAAAGGCTGCTATTTTTCTTTGTCGTATCTTTACTTTCCAGCTTAGCGTTTTAAACTGTAAGTCACTAACGTCTTGAAGGTTTATCTTTTGTTGATTGGGAAATGTTAGCCAATGCATAGGATAACTCTGTCCTGCATTTACTATGGAATTTTGTCAGTTGGGCTTCAGCTGGATGGAACGAAATAAGATCTGCGGCCATGTGGGTGTGGAAAACGAGGCCATGTGACCACAGCTCAGCCTAATTTTCACATTTCGCATGATTCCGCCAGTTTATGATTACGCCTCTTTATGTTTTTTTTTAACAAAAGAAATACTCTTTGATACAGGACTTATTTCAATTTTTCTGTGCTTTTCTTTTGGCGTTCGAACTAGTTTATCTCATTCCGCGTTTTGAATCACATTAATTTCTTTTGACCCAGACAAAGCTTTAACCAGCAGCCGGGCCCGGACAGTTCTTCCGGTCGCCCGCTCGTGACAATTGGGTAACCGACCTGGCTCTGGCAAATCGTTAACCAACGACGACGAGACATATCGGTAACCAGCCCGGCCTGGACAAGTCGTTAACCAGCCTCGAATGTGTGTGTGTTTTGTGTGTGTGTGTGTGTGTGTGTGTGTGTGTGTGTGTGTGTGTGTGTGTGTGTGTGTGTGTGTGTGTGTGTGTGTGTGTGTGTGTGTGTGTGTGTGTGTGTGTGTGTGTGTGTGTGTGTGTGTAGGGGAGCGGGGTATTGAGCTGATATCGCTTTGCGTGATCTTGTGGGCAGTTTAACCCGTTGCACATAAGCTAAAGTGCCCTCAGACATCCCGGATCACAGTGCCAACTATGTCACCGCTCTGGAAAACTGAAAGATACTTTCAAAATAGATATATAACACAGAAGTTCAGAATCTGGAGACAATTCTTCGTTGGAATATAAAACGTTTAATTGGAAACCAGAGTTTCTGCTCAAAAGCTGTACACGGGCGTTTCATTGTTGCTCGGAACTAGAATTCCGTTATTGAGTGAGGAACTTCGTACTGTTCAATATTATGGGTTATGCTTACAGTAACAAAGTCAGATCTTTACACCGGTTTCTCTTTCTCTCAGCAGAGAAGTATACTATAGATTCATGGAGTCATACAACACGGAAACTCGCTATATCTATTCCATTTAGGTCTTTAGGACTTTTAATTTGTGTGTGCTTCAATGGGATAGAAACATAGAAAGCCTACAGCACAATACAGGTCTTACAACCCACAAAACTGTGCCGAATATGTCTCTACCTTAGAAATCACAAGGATTACCATAACCCTCTATTTTACTAAGCTCCATGTACTTATTCAAAAGTTCCGTAAAATACCCTATCGTAACAGCCTCCACCAGCGTTGCCGGCAGCCTATTCAATGAACTCACCACTTTCTGAGTAAAAAAATTTCCCCTGATATCTCCTCTTTATGTACTCCCCAGCACTTCAAACCTGTGTCCTCCTGTGGCAAACATATCAGGGGTCAGCCGTGGAAAAGAAGCCTCTGACTATCCACACGATCAATACATCTCATCATCGTGTACACCTCTATCAAGTCACCTCTCATCCTCCAAGGAGAAAAGGCCGAGATCGCTCAACCTATTCTCATAAGGCATGCTCCCCAATCCAAGCAACATCCTTGTAAATCTCTGCACGCTTTATATGGTTTCCATATCATTCCTGTAGTGAGCCGACCAGAAATGAGCACAGTACTCCAAGTGGGTTCTGGAAAGCGTCCTATATAGATGAAACATTACTTCTCGGCTCTTAAATTGAATTCCACGATTGATGAAGGACAATACACCATACACCGTCTTAGCAATGGGATGAAGTGCGCAGCTGTTTTGAGGGACCTATGAACTCGGACCCCAAGTTCCCTCTGATCCTCCACACTGCTAAGAGTCTTACCATTAATACTATATTCTGCCATCATATTTGACCTACCAAAATGAACCACTTCTGACTTATCTGGGTTGAACTCCATCTACAACTTTTCTGAGCAAACACGAGGAAATCTGCAGATGCTGGAAATTCAAATAACACAAACAAAATGCTGGTGGAACACAGCAGGCCAGGCAGCATCTATAAGGATGTCGACGTTTCGGGCATTTTCCCTCCCCCTCCTACTTTCAAATCTCTTACTATCTTTCATTTCAGTTAATCCTGACGAAGGGTCTCGTCCCGAAGCGTCGACAGTGCTTCTCCTTATAGATGCTGCCTGGCCTGTTGTGTTCCACCAGCATTTTGTTTGTGTTATTTGAATTTGGCCTGTTGTAATACAGCAGCATTTTTTGTGTGTTGTTACAAATTTTCTGGCCAGTTTTGCATACTATCAATGTCCCACTGTAATCTCTGATAGGCCTCTACACTCTCCACAGCAACGCCAACCTTTGTATCCTCAGAAAACATATTAACCTATCCCTCCACTTCCTCATCCAGGTCACTTATAAAAATCACAAAGCAGATCCCTGAGGCACTCCACTGGTGACTGACCTCCATGCAAAATATGACCCGTCTACACCACTCTTTGCCTGCTGTGGACAGGTCAGTTCTGAATTCACAAAGCAATGTCCCGTTGGATCCCCTGCCTCATTACTTTCTCAGTAGCCTTTCATGGGGTACCTTATTAAATGTTTTGCTGAAATCCATATACACTACATCCACTGCTCTTCCTCAGAAAATAGATCAGGCCCGTAAGGCACGACCTTCTCTTTTCAAAGCCATGCTGACTACTAATCGTATTATACCTCTCCAAATGTTCATAAATCCTGCCTCTAATTATCTTTTCCATCAACGTACCAACGACTGAGATAAGACTCATTGATCTATAATTCCCTGGGCTATCTCTACTCCCTTTCGTGAATACAGGAACAACATCCGCAACGCTCCAATCCTCCGGAACCTCCCCTTTCCATTTATGATGCAAAGATCATCGCCAGAGGCTCAGCAAACTCCTCTCTTGTCTCCCACAGTAGCCTAGGTTATATCTCCTTTGGTCCCGGCGACTTATCAAATTTGATGCTTTCCAAAACTCCAGGACATCTTATTTTCTTAATAATCTACATGCTCAATCTATTCAGTCCGCCGCAAGTCATCACTACAATCACCAAGATCCTTTCTCCATTGTGAAGAGTGAAGTAAGTTATTCATAAAGTACCTCTGCTATTTCCTCCGGTTGCATACACACTTTCCGACTCTCACACTTGATAGGTCTTGTTTTTTCACGTCGTATCCCCTTCCTCTTCACATACGTGTAGAATGCCTCGAGGTCTTCCTTAATCCTGCCCACCAAAGCCTTCACATGGCCCTTTCTGGCTCTACTAATTTCCTTCTTAACTCCTTCCTACTAACCTTATAATCTACTAGATCTCTAACGTTATCTAGCACCCTGAACCTTTTGTAAGTATTTCTTTTCTTCTTGACTACATTTATTACATCCTTTCTACACCACTGTTCTTGTACATAACCATGACTTCCCTGTCTCAATGGAATGTCTACTGAATATTTTCGAAATTTCTTACGTACTCTTCCCTGAGAACATCTGTTTCCAATTTAAGCCTCCAATTTCCTGCCTGAAAGCTTCATAATCCCCCTTACTCCAATTAAACGCTTTTCTAACTTGTCTGATCCTACCTCTCTCAATTCTATTGTAAATTATATAGAATTATGATCACCATTTACAAAATGAGAGATCTGACATCTGACCAGGTTAATTTCCCAATACCAAATCAAGTACACTCTCTCCTCTTGTGGGCTTATCGTCAAGAAAACCTTCCTGAACACATCTAACAAAATCCACCCCATCTAAACCCTTGGCTCTAGGGAGAAGCCAATCGATATTCGGGAAACTAAAATCCCCCATCACGACAACTCTGTTTTTATTACACATTTCCAGGATCTGTTTCCCTATCTGCTTCTCGACATCCCTGATACTATCAGGCCGCCTGTAAAACACCCAGTAGAGTTATTGACCCCTTCTTGTTAATAACCTCGACCCACAGTCTCCACAGACAATCCCTCCATGGTGTCCACCTTTTCTGCTGCCGTGACTCTATCTCTGCTCAATAGTGCCACGCCCGCAGCTCTTCTGCCTCCCTCGCTGTCAGTAGCCAATAGACAACAGACCGTAGGTGCAAGAGTAGGCCGTTCGTCCCTTCTAGCTAGCACCGACATTCACTGTGATCATGTCTGATCATAGGCAATCGGTACCCGTTCCTGCCCTCTCCCCATATCCCTTGACCCCGCTATCTATAAGAGCTCTATGCAACTCTCCCTTGAAAGCATCCAGAGACTTGGCCTCCACATCCGTCTGGGGCAGAGCATTCCACATATCCACCACTCTCTGGGTGAAAAAGTTTTTCTGCATCTCTATTCCAAACGGCCTACCCCTATTCTTAAACTGTGGCCTTTAGTTCTGGACTCACCCATCAGCGGGACCATGGTTCCTGCCTCCAATCCCTTAATAATCTTATATGCCCTTTCTGAAACATCTAAAAACCGGCACTTGAAGCAACCAACCCAGTCGCTGAGTCATCCAAGACTCTGTGTTAGCCACCACATCATGTCTCCAAGTACTGATCTACGTTTTGAGCTCATCTGCTTTGTTCACAACACTCCTTGCATTAAAATAAACAGATCTCAAGCCTTCGATCTGAGCGCGTCCCCTCTCTATTAATTGCATATACTCGCTCTCACACTGCCTACAAGCTTTCTCTATTTGTGAGCCAACCTCCTCTTCCCCAGTCTCTTCAGTTCGGTACCTACCCCCGAATAATTCTTGATCAAACTCTCCGCCGTAGACTTAGCAAACTTCCCTGCCAGGATATTGGTCCACCGGGATTCAAGGGCAACCTGTCCTTTTTGCACATGTCACACCTGCCTCAAAAGAGGTCCCAATGATCCAGAAATCTGAATCCCTGCCCCGTGCTCCAATCTCTCCGCCATGCATTTATCCTCCAACTCATCAAATTCCTATTCTCGCCGTCGCGTGGCACAGGCAGTAATCCCCAGATTACTATTTTTGCGGTCCTGCTTCTCAACCTCCTTCCTAACTCGCTCAGGTATTTTTCAGGACCTCTTCCTTTTTCCTACCTATGTTATCGGTAACAATATTTACCAGGACCTCTGGATGTTATCTCCTCAGCTGCAGGATATCTTGGATGTGATCCAATACATCCCGGATCCTGGCACCTGGGAGAAGAACTAACATCCGATTTTCTTTCTTGTGTCCACAGAATCGCCTGACTGATCTCCCCTAACTATAGAGTCCCCTATCACTGCTGCCCTCCTCTTCCCTTCCCTACCCTTCTGAGACACAGGGCCAGATTCTGTGCCAGAGGCACAGGCACTGCCGACGTCTACCGGGTAGGCTGTCCCAAACACCCCCCCCCCATAACAGTACTCAAGATGTACAGCCACAGGGGCACACTCTAGTAGCAGACTTCCTCATCCCCCTCCTGACTGTGACAAAATTATCCGCCTCCCGTAGCCAGGGTGTGACCGCCTGCCTGTAACTCCTCTCTATCACCTCCTCGCTCTCTCTGAGCAGGCAAAGTTCACCGAGTTGCATCTCGGGTTCCCTAACGCATTCCATTAGCAGCTGCAGCTCTACACACCGGGTTCAGATATGGCCGTCCGGGAGGCTGGGAAACTCCATGAACTCCCACATCTGACACGGAGCACAGAAAGCTGGCCTCACACACAAACCTCCTACCTTGCATCGTCCAGTTACTGCCCGTGCCCGTTGATACAAAGCCCTATCACTTCGCTGTCCTCTGGAGCGACTGCCTTCTTTTTAAATCTTTTGCGCTCTACCGGCTGACGTCACGCGCCTCCGCCGTCACGCTTCTCTTTAACCCGAGTAGTAAAATCTCTTTTCTCCGAAAAATCAGCAGTTCACTCGCAGCCTTCTTGCTCCGAATTGTCCTCTCAGTTTTCTAAACTATTGTGACTGCATGCCCAGAGGCATCATACATCCCCCACCCTCTTCAGTCCTGGAATCTTTCTTGTGAAGAACAACCTCTATTTTTTTTTCAGGTGTGCAGCCCAGCAATAACACTGACCTGAAAAAAGCTGAAAAATGTGCAGCACATTTAATTAACATTATACAGTATAAAAGAACAGTCTAGCTGCGCCGTCACAAAGGCTATGTGCGCGGGAACATTTTAAATAATGCCTGGATGCGTATCTGCACAGCTCAGAGGGAACCCTGTTTGTTAACCTGCTCTGGACCCTCTGCAAACGCGAGACACAATTTCTCACAAGTGGAACACAAAACTGCTCACAGTACTCCGAGTGCTGTCTGACCAATACCAAATATTCTGCATTACATCATGGGTTTTACTGAGACCCTCTTTTATAATATAGGGGCAGAACAAGACCACTTTGACGACCGAGTCTGCTCCGCCATTTCGTCATCCAATTTGATCCAAGTTACCAAATTATAAGAATTAGTATTATGAAGAAATCGGATGAGTTTATAGTGTGGATAAACGCTTGGAGCTCTGATGCTGTGGTCATTTCAGTGATTTGGATGCTGCAGGGGCAGGAATAGCTGCTTCAAGTGCCAGGCTTTAGATGCTTCGAAAAGGACAGTGAGGGAGACACAAGAGGTGTGGGGGGGGGGGGGTGACACTGTTGATCAGAGATAGTGTTACGGCTGCAGAAAATGTGAGGAAGTCATGGAGGGTTTCTCTACGGAGTCTCTGTGGGTGTAAGTTAGGAATAGGAAGGGGTTAATAACTCTACTAGTTTTTTTAAAAATATAGACAGCACAATAATAACAGTGACATCCAGGAGCAGACAGAAAAACAGATTCTGAAAAGGAGTAATAATAACAGAATTGTTGTGCTGGTAGATTTTAATTTCCCAAACATTGATTGGCATCTCCCTAGAAGTGAGAGATTTAGATGGGGTGGAGCTTGTTAGGTGTGTTCAGGAGGATTTCTTGACACAATATGTAGACAAGCCTACAAGACGAGAGACTACTTGATCTGGTATTGAGAAATGAACCTGGTCAGTTCACTGGTCTCTCACTTTGGAAATACTGATCACAATTCTATCTTCTTTGCCATAGCATTGCAGACGGATAGGGACAGACAAGTTAGGAGAACATTTAAATAGAGTAAGAGAATATATAAGGCTATCGGGCAGGAATTTGGAAGCATAAATCGGAAACCCGTTTTCTGAGAAAAGTACGGAAGAAATATGGCAAATTTTCGGGGGATATTTGCGTGGGGTTTGCGTAGGAAGGTTCCAATGTGACATGAAAGGGATGGTAGAATACAGGAGCCATGGTGTACACAGGCTGTTGTAAATCTAGTCAAGAAGAAAAGAAGAGCTTACTGCAGGTTCAAAAAATCGTTAATGACAGGAATCCAGAAGATTATAAGGCCAGCAGAAAGGAGCTTATGAATTAAATTAGGAGAGCCAGAAGGGGCCATGAGAAGGCGTACGTGGACAGGATAAAGCAAAAAAAATGGATGATGTGACAGAGTTAATTATTTGCCAATTTGCCTTAATTGTTCATTTGAGTCTACAGCAAATGATGTTCAATATCGTGTTTGCCAGGGCTTTTGTAACTGAGGAACAGGTAGAACTAGTCAGTTAAAAGAATGGAGAGCTATGTCTGTTCATCTGCCGCAGAAACCAAGTGGTATACTGTGCCTATGTTTGTAAGCAGGATCGTTCAAATCTAGTCTTCACAGTGCTGCTTCATTTGACATCACGGCCTATAGTGGAGTGAAGGTCCTGAAGTTCTGAGAAGTAGAAATGTTTCTCAGAACACAGAGCCCTGAGCAGTACGAATTTAACTTAATGAAGTTAAGGAAACTACCCCTTCGGTAATAAAATATCGCCTCTGGACAAATTAAACGAACAAGTCTTGGAGCTCTTACAGAGTTTCAAGGAACACAACGTTGAGGATAATAGTCAGAAAGCGCTGGAAACACTCCGAAGGTCAGGCAGCTTCGGCGAAAGGAGGAACAGCGGTTGACGTCCCAATGTAGGACGGGAGGCGGCAAAACATTAACGCGACACTCAAATGTGAAATGAACCATCATTGGACAGGGACTCAATTCCTCAAACCCTCCTGACGAAGGGTCTCTTTTGACTTCTCTTTCCCACGGATGCTGCCCGATCTGCAGAGTTCCTCCATCTTGTTTGTACGTGTTGCTTTGACCACAGCATCTGCAGTGTATTTTGTGTTTACTATAAGGCTGACTATCGACAGCACCCAAAAACTATAATATATTCTAATATTTCCTGAAATTTCAGCCTAATTTTATTTGAAATAAACTTTCTTGAAACGGGTGTCTTTTGACATTGCAAACTAAATAAGCCATGCGCTTTTCTGCTACTGTTTATCAATTGGCTCAAACCACAAGCAATATCAAATTGTCAAGTAGCTATGTTCGATCAAATCATGCAGCAACCAGTTATAACAAAGGCAGGAATGTAGTCATTCAAATTGGACGTAGGCTCATAAATGTATGTGACGGATTGACGTGGTATTGATCAATTAGAAATGCAGCATAGAAAGAATCCCTTCAGTCCATGTTGAACGAAGTACCCATCAAGCTCCTTCCTGTTTCATGTGTTCAGCCCATGCACCTCCAAACCCATCCTTATCCAGGTGCTTCTTAAATGATACGATTGCCACTTCATCTAGCAGCTCGTTCTTAGTACTCATTGCCCTATTTCTCTTTCTCGCTTTACCATAAACATCTGTTTCCTTGTTTTTGACGACCAGAACCTCGATTAAATACCTTTGCCATGAGCATTTTCTGTGAAGTTCGTGACCTTCATCACCACTACCTCTAATCCGGGTCTTCGTGTCCTGCCAACATCCTCGTATTTATTTTTTAGTCTACTCTTTCCAGATTATCTACTTCATACGCAGAAGA
Source organism: Hemitrygon akajei (assembly GCF_048418815.1). Lineage (NCBI taxonomy): Eukaryota > Metazoa > Chordata > Chondrichthyes > Myliobatiformes > Dasyatidae > Hemitrygon > Hemitrygon akajei. The sequence continues at coordinate 1,777,625 of NW_027331973.1, read as the reverse complement.
GGGTGACATTATGTAAGGTCCTTCCTCCTATGGCCTATGTTTCTATGCAATCCACTGTGCAGAAAACCATACGAATGGGAGTGGGAAACTTTTTGTGTAAAATATTGATTTTATTCGGTCCCCACTTGTGAATGAGAGGGCAACTAATTCGCAAGACAAGTAGAAAGACACTCATCCTTGCCTTCATCGGTCAGGAGACTGAGTTTGAAAGTTGGAGTGTAATGATTCAGCGTTCAGAAATTTGGACAGGCCGCATCAGGAGTACCCTGTACAGTCTGGTCACTCCATCACTGGAAGTAAGCGCAGGTTTCTGATAGAGTGCTGAGAATATTCAGCTGGATGCTGCCTGGCGGAGAGGTTGGACAAAGCGGGACAGTTTTCTATGGAGCATTAGCGGTTGAGAGGAGAACTGATTGAGGTTTTATAAAGTGTAGGCAAAAGTAAATAGAGTTGTTTTGCTTCTGCGGAAATGTCACTCTGGAGACCATGGTTTTATGAAGCGAATCAGGAAATCTGAACAAGATGTGCAGGACATGTTTTATTTATGCACTTAGATCTTCATTTTTGGAAAGAGCTCTCATGGAGGGGTTGGAGGGACGGAGAGAAATGACGTTCTGGGGGGACTCAAACACACACAGGAGCAGATGAGGAATGGATGATATAGATGCTGAGCAGGCGGAGATGCATTTCAAAGTGGCCGATAGTCTTATCAAAGACCAGGGGCCTCGTTTGTATGATATCCTGCTGCATGTTCTGTGATCCTTTCCCAGTTAGAGAGCAGTTCAGAGTCACAAGTTACTGTAAATGTTTTAAGCCTTTTCCATTGTGAACAATCTCCACCCCATCAAAACTATTCTTTCCATTAAGCAATTTTTCCAATAGCATACTGTAAAATGTTTTCTCTACAACTTCCGTGTGCTCTGGAATGAACACGTAAGTTGCTTAAAACAAAAGCAAAAGGTAATTGAGTGACATTATTGTCTAATCCGTAAACTTTATGTATTAATTTGAATATTAAACAGACCGGATATGCGTGTAAAATCATGTGAGGGCATAGATAATTTGGTCTCATAATCTTTTCGTCTTCAGTTCCTTCAAGCGGTTTGTCAGGTGGAGCGATAGCCACGATTGTGATTGGAGTCCTTGCTGGAGTGGGGCTGGGTCTTGCATTCATGTGATGAATCATCAAGACAATGACAAGCAGGTAAATAAATTTCATTCAAAACTTCACTGCATGTTAACAATACTCTCCAATGCCCGATGTCCCAGTATAACCAAAGATTACTACATTCCGCATGTCATTCTGTGTATCATTCCAGCTTTAACCTCACTCGCCTTTTGTCTGTCACTTGTTCAACGTTCATTGCCAGCACTGGTATTTTCTACAAACTGTACTCCTGTTCATTATGCAGGTATTTAATTAATTCTGTGAAGGGGTCAGGCTGGGCCGATAATGACTTTCACTGCTTAGTCACAAATAACTGCTTAGTTTTCGCGCTTTCCGCTTCATGTGTTTTTTTCCCGTCACTTCAAGAGATTCAGTGTCAAATTCGTGCCATTGAACGCATGCCATTTATATCAAAGATAACTCATTACTCTAAAATATATTACCTTAATATAGATGTTATGTGTCCAATGTCAAGACATCACCTTGGTGGATCACTGCAGTCTGTGTGGTAAATTTCACCCTACAAAGCCCTGAGTGACTACAAATCGCCATGTGGCACAGTGGGTAGAGCCGTTGGCCGGTAGTTCCAGTGGCGTGGGTTTGAATCAGACCTCAAGTGTAATCCGCCTAGTTGAATTTGCCTAATTTTTTCCACGTGAGATTACCCTCGCATCCAAGCAGGATGCAGGTTGGTTTACTCACTATTAATTAGTCATGAGGTGGAGTCATTGGGGATGTGGGTATTAATGAGAATACCTATTATCAGAGGCAATAGTCACTTCATCGTCCCCTCTAATCATGTCAATGCCATCGTTCCCAGCTCCCATTCTACTGTGATTGCCCTTTGCCATTAAACTTCAATGTACCTCAACCCACCAATGATTTGTCCTCCACCTCACAGCAGGACCGAGAAGTTCAGAGATCCTCCACTCTCTGCCAGAAGCACCCACCTATCAAAGTGATAAATGACCACTGTTCCTGTCCACTCCCACCCATCATTCCGGTAATACTGACCCCTCGATCAAGACTCTTCCAAGGGATCAAACATAGCCACATCCGTCCTGTCTTGTTCCCTCGGGGACCACCATGCTTCAGTGAGGTTACCCTCGTTCCTCTATCAGCCCAAGCAACTTACTCACAAATTATTAATTAGAACATTGCAGTACAGGGACCGGCCCGCTGGCCCACAGCATTATACCAAACTAATTATATTGCTAACCATACCCAACTAAATGAATGCATTCTGCTTACCCAATATAGCGTTCCAATGTTCTTTTCATTCATGTCCCTATCCAACAGCTTCTTGAACAACACCATTGTATATCCCTCCAACACCACCCCAGGCTGTCACCAATTTTTGTGTAAAAAAAAATCACGTCCCCACATTTTGTTCGAATATATCCCCTCTTCTCTCTCTACGTGCATAACCTCTGGTTTTAGACATTTCAATACAGGGAAAATTAACACTGTTTTCCAATCTAAGTCTGTCATGATCTGTTGCTCCACGATCAGAGCAAAGAATCTCTTTTCGACTGCCTCCGGTTCAAGCCAAGAAACTGTTAACATCTGCCTTAAATAGATGTAAATAGTAGGCCTGAACAGATGCCTGTGGTAAAAACTACAGATTCACCACGCTCCGGCTAAGGAATTTCCTCCTAATCTCAATTCTAAATGGACGCCCCCCTATTCTGAGGTTTTGTCCTCTGACCCTAAACTCTCGCACACATAGGAAATATTCTCTCCATATCCAATTGATCAAAACTTTTCACCATTCGACAGATTTCAATGAAATCACCCGTCATTATTTTTAGTTCTAGTGATACAGGCCTGGGACATTGGATGCTCTTACAAAAAGCCGTTCAGCCTGATGATGTTTCTAAGTGTTAGGTTACAGATACATCTACAGACAGGTATGAGTAACCGTTGGTGTTGAAATCAACCCAGTCAAAAGTCCTGACGCTCGAGAGTCTGCAGATTCTAGAAGCCAGGACAACAGACAGTCTGCAGGAGGGACGCAGATGAGTTGAGCCGAGCAGCATATGCTGGGGAAAGGAATTGTCCACAGTTCACAATTGTCCCGAAACGAGCTGTCCAAATACAGCTCGAGCTACTGACTTCGTCTGGCAGTCTGTATTCTTCCAGTTCGTTCGATGATGATTTGACAATCGGACCACCACATACTTCCAATGTTAATGGCGTGTGGAGGAAAGAATAGAATTAATGGCCCGGATGAATACTGGGTGGAATTCCTCTGTTTTCGTGAGTATCGGTGCGTGTGACAGAAATTGTGAAGGAGTCTGTAGGTAAGTCTATGTCGGTGTGGAAGGGCATGTGCAATTTTCAGCATCTGTGAATATGCAAGAGCGTCTGTATGTGTCAGTATGCCAATGTGTGTGAATAAGTGTGCAATTATGTGTATGTGTGTGTGTCAAACTACTACCTCAGAATCTGTGTATACCTGTGTATGACTGTCAGTGTGTGAGTCTGTGTGCATGTGTGTATGAGTGTGGGGGAGGGGTTGTGTTGGAGGTGTGTGTATGTCTGTGCGTGCATTATAGGCTTCTTAGCTCTATTCAGGTTTCACATATTTACCCATCATTGTGTTTGCCGAAAGGGAAATACCCCAGTGTGCAGACAGGAGACATGGTATTAATTTGTGGCAGAGAATGGGTTACACGGAAGTGAGTGCAACGATGTGACTGTGGGAAATCCCCTTCAGTACATGAATTGGATGGCGTCGTTTATGTCTTTCCAAGACGCGCATTTCAAATTGGTTTATTATTGCCTCAAATACCAAGGTATAATCATAATGAACACTGTTATTTTTCGCCATCCATATAGATTGTGACCTTAGGTTTTAGGAAACAGCCCATAATGTTACCATCACAATGAAATAGCTATGCAGGTAGACGAATAAAGCACCGAAAATATACGATTGTGCAATTGCCTTAGACACCTTTGATTTATACATTAACTTTGTTTTGGATGTTTATTTTTAGTCTAAAACATTAGTATTTCATTCGACAAGAGCAGGTTTTAGACTTTCAAAATTCGTCTTGCAATTCGTTTTGCCTGTCCAATAAATTGTACTTCATGAAAGGAGATAGACCAATTTTCAATTCAAAACTTAATTACTTTATAACTATAAAACTCAATACATAATTAAACAAATATAATAAACAAAATGTTAATGATCAGTGACTTAATGATTTGAATGACTGAACCGATTAACTGAAATATAACTCTGCAGAACGTATCAAACTGTACAACAAAGTCAAACAGGAGGCTGTCGGAGATGTGACAGTTGAACCTTCAACTCATCAATACTTACACCATGGCAAAGGTTAGCATTGCAAAAAGACACAAGTTCATTATCCTTAATCGCAAGGTGTCCCCAAAACAGAAATTTAGCAGCAGACAGGAGTTTCAATAAGCGCTATACAATCTCTCTGAACAAAAAACACAAATAAATTGTGTTACTCAATTTCCCTCGGGATCAATAAAGTGTGTCTGTCTGAAAAGGGAAAGGCAGAGCATCAGAAATGCAGTGGTCGGCCAAGTAGACAGCATACAGCAGACGAAAGGTACATGAAACTGACGTTCTTTTAAATCGAGGATTGCAACACTGCTATCAGATCTATACTTTCAGAAACCACTGGAACCCAACTACACCCATTTAAGGTCGCACAAGTCTTATCTGAAGTGAGCTTTATGGAAGAATTGTTGCTGAAAAGTTAGACATCCAAAATGGAAACAAAGCCAAGAGTACACCCATGCAAAATAAAAAACTCGCTCTGGCGTACTGAGCAATGGCAGCAACTGCTCTGAACTGACGAGTCAAAATTTGGCTCAAGCAGGAGAGAGTTTACCCACAGGTGAGCTGGAGAGAGACACATCGATGAGTGTCTGCAACAATGAGTGAGCACGGTCGAGCTCCCCTGCAGATTTGGAGTCGGTGATTCAATCCGATCTAATTGAATGATGATTGTTGACTAGTAACAACAGATTCCTATGCATCTCACAACAAAATCAGTGAGGAGATGAGCCCAGAAACATGGCCAAGGTCATAGGTTAACTATATTTTGTGAAGAGAGGAACAAGGTGCATTGCAACACTTGGTATAGCCTTCAGTGATCCCTGATTATCTGAAGCCACAGAATCAACCAGAACTATGGCATGTTCTTCAAGATGCTTGGAAGAATATAGCAGCTGATTTACATACCAAACTGCAGCAGACTGAACCCAAGAGATTTGATGAAGTTTTAAATGGAAGGTGCTCATAGCAAATACTGATTAGATTTAGTCTATTATTTTACAGTTTACTGCTCCTAATGTTTTAACTGATATTTAAAAGCTTTTCATTTCATTATCTTTGAAGTCCTCTTCACTTTTCAGAATGTATTTGCACTTCCCTAAGCCTTCAGCACAGTACTGTAGATTGGGAGAGTTCGTCTTTAGTTAATGACGTATTTTCAATTGTCCAGTTTAATAGCGGGGCAAAAGTTGTATTTGATACAGATGTAAATGCCTTCAGACTCTTAGATCTCATCTCAGAAGAGAGTGGCAAGAAGACAGAATATTTAGTAGGGGTGGATTGCTTGATTATGGTGCTCCTTTACTGAGGTATCACAAAACGTAGATAGAGTCCATGAAGGAGAGGCTGAATATTGTGATGTTCTGAGCTGTGTAGTTTCTTGCAGTACTGGACAGAGCAGTGACAGACAGCTTAGCTATTGACTGCTAGGTTTTCTGCAGTGGGAGTCGATGTCAGGGAGGTCAGGGGCCAGGGCTGCTGCTACCAATTGTGCCGCATGATCAAGTGATCTTTGGTGTCTGTGAGCATGCTCATCTTGCCATGATCGGTGAAAAGAGAATGTAAAGGAGGTCAATCTTTGCTCATCCCTGATATCATTTTGGCCGCCACACAGTCGCTTTCGAATTGGAATCATAACAACCACCACCCCCATTGTTTCAGAGAAAAGGGGGATATCCCAAATGTTTCCCCTCAATACAGCTCACAACTTCCCTTTTTGTTTTAATCAACTAACCTTAACAGTCCAATTTTAACAGGGTGAAGTTTGAACTGTAACTCTAATGGTTACACATCCATCAGTATTACTTGTCATTCCTGGCATTGACATGACGAGTCAAACTGTGCCGATCTCCAACTGAGTTGTTGCTTTGCAACTGTGTTTCTAAACAAGATAGGTTTTGCTTGAATCTTCACAAATCTCATTACTTGTGCTCCAATGCTATCTATCAGACCTGAGCTGCAGAATCACAGTCAGGAAATAGGACTGATTGTTGTGACAACCGTGTCATTCAGACCTGGTCCCATTGCCCTTGTTGATGGAATAGTTGAGGGAGTAGTCTTCAGTGCTTTGAAGGTTTACCAACTTGCTCTTCCGCAGAAATGAGTGTTTACAAAATTCTCCTGAATTTCTTTCAGAATTGCAGCATCTTTAAAATATTATATTTGTACAGGAATCGTATTTTTCGAGTACGTGTCTAATTCATTGGCAGACTTTTATGATACCCTTTCTTGCCTGCTAAACGGGAGGTAAATAACGAGATGAACCGTTGGCAACCCATAGGGTCTCACCGAGCCTGCGCTCAGCAGGAGATCGCGCAGCACTACGCTTGGCTGGAGGTTTGCACATCGCCACGAATGGTCGGACGTCCCTGCAGCGCCGTCAGTGCCAGGACACCTCTGTAGCGCAACCAGTGACCGGAGGTCGGAGGGACAACGGAGTCTCAACGTCAAACATAACAAAATCTGCAGATGCTAGAAATCCAAGTAACACACACACACACACACACACACACACACACACACACACACACACACACACACACACACACACAACTCAGCAGGAAGGATGATTCTATCGAAAAGAGTAAACAGTCAACTTTTCCGGTTGAGATCCTCCTTCAGGACTGAAAGTAAGGGGGAACATATCTGAATAAAAACAGGGCGGCAGAGGAAAAATCCAGCTGGACGGGGTGAAGGCAAGTAGGTGGTAAAGTTCAAGGGCTGGAGAAATAAAAATCAAGTAGCAGAGGAAAGTGGACACGTGGAGAAATGCGCGGAGGAATGGACCCAGGAGGAAGAGATAAGCAGGTGAGAGAAACTGGAAAGTCAGAGTGGAAGGGAGGAAGTTGGGTTTCGAGGTAAATTTATTCACAGGAAGGAGAAATCAATATTTATGCCATCTGTTTGAAGGGTACTCAGAGGGAATATACGTTTGTGTTCCTTAACCCTGAGGGTGGCCTCATGTTGTCACAGAAGAAGACAATCCGTTGAGAGTCAGAATGGTAATGAAAAACGAAATTGAAACGTTTGGACAGTGGAAATAATGCTTGCAGCGAATGATTCAAATGTTCATTTATTATAAAATATATATCACATACAACTCTGGTTTTTCTTCTTCCCCAGATAACCACAAAGCAGAGAATGCAATTGAAAATCGTTCAGAAAGAAACATCAGACTCTCCTCCCTCTACAAAAATGAACATCAACCTCCATAACCCATCTCTGCCTGAACAAAACGGGTCAAGAAAATCGAACTCAAACCCCAAACCACCAACAAAACCCTGCCGACACGAATGCGGAGGAGGTGGCGTCACCAATGTAGAGGGGAGCACATCGAGAGCACTGGACGTAATAGACCACTGTAACGATTTGCCAGCCAAGTGTTGTGTCATCTGCAAGGATTTTTTTTTAACATTGGAGAAGGTTCGGCAGTCTGGCCAGTTCGCTATGACAACACGGAACTCAATATCAACTACATCGAAACCATTTTGGGCGAACATTGAAGTCCAACAAATTTAATTTCTCTCAGCCATCAGATGTCTGAATAAATCATTAACTTTAATTAGATGGGATATCTATGGTCAATAATTTCAGTGATAGTTTACCAAGAAACAAAGACTACATGGACGACAACCTTTCTATTGACTAATATGTCTGACCTCTAGCTGTAAAACTCCCCTCTCCCTTATTAGAGAGAGCGAGAGCCTGTGGCGTTCATACTTTTCGGGTGCACGAGTACTTTTGGGGGTACAGCAAGCCTTTGTTTTTATTGATGCTTTAATGTACACTTGCGTGCCCGGTGGAAAATGCTGTTCCTTTTTTTTGCTGGTGGTGGTGGGGGGTCGTAGATTTACTGCTGCTTGTTCGACGGATGGGCATCTGGGGTTGTGGTTGGTGTGCTAACGTTTTGATCGGCAAGCATTCTTTGGGGCACTTCTCTGTTTAGGTGGATGTCTGCGTAGAAACATAATTTCAGGCCGTATAATGTATACATTTAACTGACATTAAATACACCCATTGAAAGTATTTAACCTGTTGAATACACTGTGTGTGGACCACGCTGGCAAGTCTCGTCGAGACAAACACCAAGCTGTTTCTTCTTTCAACAATAAGGTGCAGCCGGTAACACAACTAATGTTTCCATTGAGAGTAGGGGAGATTCAAACGAGAGGACATCATTTGAGAGTTAGGGGGCAAAAGTTTAAGGGAAACACGAGGGGGTATTTCTTTACTCAGAGAGTGATAGCTGTGTGGAATGAGCTTCCTGTAGAAGTAGTAGAGGCCAGTTCAGTTGTGTCATTTAAGGTAAAATTGGATAGGTATATGGACAGGAAAGGAGTGGAGGGTTATGGGCTGAGTGCGGATAGGTGGGGCTAGGTGCGATTAACAGTTCGGCACGAACTAGGAGGGCCGGAATGGCCTGTTTCCGTGCTGTGATTATTATATGGTTATATGGCAATACACCCCAGTGTCCCACCGTCTCCCCACAGAGTTATGGCTCTCCCGAAATGAATTCCGCTGGTCCACACACTTCCCTCAGCCCTCTGTCTGTCCCGGATTAATCCCGTCGACCTCCCTCTACCCAGAGCTTCGCGTCAGTCTCCTGACATATCCCACTGCACCCCACTCTCCCCATAGCCCCTGGTCCTCCCTCTTATACCACTTATACCACTGGCACCCTCTCTCCCACATCCTTGCGTCAATTCGGAAAATAATCCCATTAACACACTCTGTGCCCATCGCCTGTCTCGTTCTCCAAGGTAATCCCGTGCCCAGCTCCTTTCTCTCAGATCCAAGTCATTCACCAAGCTAATCACACTGATCTTCCCTCTACTCACAGCCCAGCGACTAAATCCAAACTAATCCCTTTAAACCATTGTGTGCCCAGCGCCCTGTATCGGTCTGTAAACTAATCCAGCTGTCCATCTCTCGCACCTCGGATCTATGTCTTTCACCAAACTAATCCTGCTGTTGTTCCCTCTCCTCACAGCCCGGCGACTATCTTCAATATGATCCCACTGCCACGCCCTCTACTCTCCGAAATGAGTCAGTACCAAAATAATCCCTGTGTAATAAACTCTGCCTACTTCCCCTGACAGTGTACGAAATATTCCCACTGCCCGGTCCTTCTCCGACAGACACGTGTCGGCCTCAAAATGCTCCCTGTGTACCACTCTCTCCCGGAAAACTGGTACATTCTGCAAACAAATCCCAATATTCCACCCACATCCCGCAAAACTACTTCAGTCCGTAAACTAATCCCAATTACTGTCATCAGGACTATGTCAACGCCCAACTGTCACCCCATAGATCAATCCAAATCTCACCTGTCTTTGCATTTTCCAATCCAAATGTGACGTTTCGTTGGACAAGAAACCGGAAAACAAAACTTTCAGAAATTAAATTCCTTTGATTAATTCCGAGAACCCAAAAATATTCACGGAGCCTCTCTCAGATTATTACAGCAGGAGTCTGTGTTGGGACGGTATGATGAAAGGCTCAGTCTCTGTCACGTCCCGGGAGTTTGTGATGGAACGGTGTGGATGGAGCTTCACTCTATGCCTCACCCCAGGAGTGGGTGATGGAACGGTCTGAAGGGAGTTACTCTCTGTGCCTGACCCCGGGGGTGTGTGATGGGACGGTGTGGAGGAAGATTCACTGTGTGTCTGATCCCGGGAGTGTGTGATGGGTTGTGTTACTGTGGGAACGTCTCGCGGTGTGACACATACCGCTTCAGCCCTTGAGTTGTTTTCGTGCAGCCTTGAATCAGGTTTTGAACATTATAGCACAGCTGTGCGGAAAGATGTTTCAAACGTGGATACATAATAACACGGATATTGAAATGTGATCCAGTACTTACAAGATGTTTACTCTGGAAATCAGGAAAAAAGAACAGTGAAGCTCCATCCGTATCTACCCATCGCGCACACTCGGGGGGTTGGGGGAACGCCGAGTCACGTTCTCTACACAACATCCCATCACACACTCCCGGGATTAGACAAAGTGTGAACCTCCCTCCACACCATCCCATCATACACTCCCGAAGTGAGATAGCTGTGAGGCTGTCTCCACTCCATTCAATCACACACCCTCGTGGTCAGTCGAATTGAACTGAATTGAATTGACTTTATTTCTTACATCCTTCACAAACGTGAGGAGTAAAACTATTTACGTTACGTCTCCGTCTAAATGTGCAATGTGCAATTTGCAGTAAATTTAATGGATAATATGTATAGCAGGGCAGTCACTATAGCATAGATGTACAACTGTATCAGCGTGAATTAATCAGCTGATGGCCTGGTGGAAGAAACTGTCCCAGAGCCTTGAATCCTGGTTTTTATGCTGTGGCACCATTCTCCGGATGAAAGCAAGTGGATCAGTTTGTGGTTGGAGTTACTCTGGTCCTCAATTATCTCTCCGGCCTTTTTGACGAACCTGTCTCTGTAAAAGTTCAGAGCTACAGATGCGCTAGGCTGCCCACCCAACACTCTGCAGTCCTGCGATTGCGGGAAGTACAGTTCCCATACCAGGCAGTGATGCAGCAAGTCAGGATGGCCTCAATTGTGACCCTGTAGAATATCCTTTGGATTTGGGGGTCCATCCAAACCTCTTCAGCCGTGTAAGCTGAGAAAGGCTCTGTAGTGTTCTTTTTTTTTACACCGCACAACCAGTATGTAATAACCATTTACAGTACATTCCCTCAGCACCAGATCCATTGATGTCAATAGGGGTTAGTCTGCCTCCATTCGTCCTGTAGTCCACAACCAGCTCCTTTGTTTTTGTGACATTGAGGAAGAGGTTATTTTCTTGACACCACCGTGTCAGGGTGATACCTTCTCTGTGGACTGCGTCGTTATTATTTGAGATAAGGCCAGTAAAAGAGGTATCATCAGCAACTTTAATTTGCGGATTTGAGCTGTGAGTGGAATACGGTAATGGGTATACTGAGAGTAAAGGAGGGGACTTTGGACGCAGAATACATGGGCTTCTATATGGGTAGAGATGAAGGAGCCCACTCTGACTTCAGAGTGCTTTCCACAACATCCCCTCTCTCTCTCTGTCTGATGAGGAGCGGGTTAGACGGTGATGTTGCCTCACTTATGCTACTGGTAACAAAACGGCACATTTCCTGATACTGTCTCCAAAGCAGCGTGTAGTTTGGCTCGGGACAAACGAATCTGTTATACTGAGAGAGACGGTGAAGGATGTTTAGCGTTTACAGCGACGTGTGAGTGAGCGTCATGTTCCGGTGATCTGCGGTTCATGTTCAGGAGCGTGTAGGTGTCACGGTGAGTGTTGTGTCAGTCTCAGGATTGAGGGACTGTTGGTGTCAAGGCGAGGGGTGTACTGGTATCACAGTCAGGGGAATCGGTGCCACCGTGACGTGCGAGTCGGCGTCAGTTTCATGGTGATGGCAAATTCCGTGGCACAGTGAGGGACATGTCGCTGTTGCTGTGAGGCATGTGTCGGTGTCACTGTGAATATTGTTTCTGTGACCCGATGAGATGTGTACCGGGTCAAGGTGAGATGACTTTCGGTGTTACGGTGAGTGACATGTCGGGGTCTCAGTGAGATGTTTGTCGTGGACGTGGTCAGTGGAGAGTCTGTGTCCTGGTGAAGGTTGTGGTGTCACATTGGCGGGGTGGCTGGCTGTGTCTGTGTCAAGGCGAAGAACGTGTTGTGGTCACGCTTGGTGTGTCTGTGTTCGTCAAGGATATGTCCGTGTTGCTGCGAGGGGCGTGTCCTTGTTATGGTGAGTCGCAATTACAGAAGGGTGGGTCATGTTGAGAGTTTTGTCGGTATCATGTTGAGGAATGTACTGGTGGGGGTTCTGTCGGTGTCACGGTGAGGGGTTCCTCGTGGTCATGATGAGGCTCCTTCAATACCACAGCGTTAGTTACACGATGAACTGTGTTTCGGGATTATGTTGGGAATGTGCCGCTGGCCATTTTTATTTTCTGCCTGTTTGTCCTTCCGACAGATGTTAAACTCCAGCAGATACCCGTGATAATGAGGGTCGCTGGTAAAACGCAGATCAGCCACATGCTTGAGTCTGATCTGTCTCTCATCTGGGTCGTTCACTGTGGTAAAATCGTTCCTTGTCTTTGTCAATCCATCGTCATGTTCCCTGATCTACCCCACCGCTGCTCTTCCCACCCTCTGTCAAATCACTTTCCTCCCCTCCTGCTGAGAAGTGAACGTAAATCATAGAACAGAACAGACCGTTCGGCCGACAATTCTCTGCCCTTCCAATGAAACTAAACGCTTTCTGCCTACCGACATCCATCTCCCTCCATTCCATCTACATTCACATGCCTGAAAAACCTCTGCTTAAAGGTCTCTATCGATCTGCCGGCACTAGCAGCCCTGGCAGCACTTTCCACTCACCAACGCTCTCTATGTAAACAAAAGCCCGCCCAACACATCTCCTATAAAATGTCCCCGCTCACCTTGAACTCTGATATTGGTGACTTCATTCCTGGGGGAAATATACACCGGCTGTCTTGTCTATTGCTGTCCCAAGTGCTGATGTAAACCTGTATCCGCTCTCCCTGCAGCCTCCGCCGCTACAGAGAAAGGAAAGACAAACTTCCCGACTTCTGTACTTAGTTAATACTCTCTACTCTAGATACAGAAACTACTCTGTATCTTCCTGTAACGAGCGACCTGACATAAATAAGTGAGCATGAAAATGTCACACCCAGTCCTAATTCGACGCTCAGTGATTCGGCACTGCCCCACATTCACAGTCTATGTACCCCAAACATCTACGCTTAAGTTTTTCTCTTCGCTAACACCTCCCACTGTTCACGGTAACAGTCATTCCCGCTTACAGTGAAGGTAAACAACGCTTGGGCTCCAACCTTTCAAGTATCCAACCTGACCGAATCCACACTTGCCAGATCCTTCCTGGCCTCAATAATGATCGTCTTTCTCTAATTCAGAAGCTAACCCAAGGTCAGACCTCTCCTCTAGATGCAAAGTGGTCCACTACAGAAACTTCTGTCCCTTGCCTTGTCCTATTCCGTAGGAGGAGATCAAGCATTGCACTCTCTCGTTGGGACTTCATAGGTACTGATTCATGCAACTTACTTTAAAACCATTGACAGACTGTCCAACTGGGCCTTTAACAGTATGGGACTCACAGTTAACACCTGGAAAGTTAAAACCACCAACGATCACGACCTCATGTTTCTTGCAACAGTCTGCTAACTGTCCACAGATTTGTTCCTCAAAATCCCCAGGATAGTTAGGTGATTGATAATGTAGCCTCATGAACGATTTCAGACTGATTTTGTTCCTCAGTTCGGCTCTTAAACCCTCCCTTATACGAGAGATATTTTCCCTGAATAGTAAAGCCGCTCCTCTCCCTTGAATATATTTCGCTTTAGCACGACTAAAACAGCAGAAAACTGGAATATTGAGCTAACTGACCTGTGCCTCCTCTATCCAAGTCTCATTAATGCCTACAATATTATGCTTCGAGACGTTAACCCCTGTCCTAAGCTCACCTGCCTTCGTACAATACTTCCTGCATTGAAACTTACGCATCTCAGCACAAGAGTCCCAGCAGGCTCAACCTTTTTGCTTCCTGATTTTGTGTGAGGTCTTATCAACATCTGTCCCAACAAGCTTTCCACTATCTGGTATGGCGTTTTTGTGTTCATCCCCCTGTAATTCCACCACTCCCCTTTTCTCATGGCTTTTCCCGCTGGGATATTAGTTCAGGGGTAAACAAAGAAATGATTAGGAAGAAGGAACTGTACAACATGGCGGCGCTATTGCGCGGCCTCCGGGTAGCAGTCTGTGCTGCCCCACGGTCCCCGTATTGTTCGCTCGGCAGAAGACAAGCTCTGTCCTGCTCGACTGCAGATGTGTTGTGGCCTTCAAATTACGCAGATACTCGTGATATATTGCCGTCTGTTTATTGCGGATGTACGATCTTCCTATTTTAGGCCAGACCAGAACCACCACCCTCGTTCTACCAATATTACTGGTGCCTATATTGACAACGACCTGCTCACTCTCCTGCTTGAGATTGCTGAGGACGTGATATCCGACACTGATGATAGAGGATTATTTGTTATTTGTAAATAGAAAAGATGTTCAATGGACGAGAGATGGTATGTTGCCTCTCGGGTGCCATCTCTTCCCTTCCCATCTGAGCCACAGAGCCAGACTCAGTGCCATAGACCGGACCGGTGAGACTTTCCTCTGCTTCTCATTTGCACCCCTCTCCTCACCCAAAAGTACTCAAAGTTGTATACCTGTTATTGAGCGGATTCGCCACAAGGGGGCTCTGCACTCTCCCTTTCTGGTTAACTGCATTCCCCTACCTGAATGTCACCCATTTTCCTGTGGACTCCTCATTGGGTCTAACTTCACACCAATATATCCACCTTATCACCCCTTCAGCTTCCCAAACGATCCCAAGTTCCCCCTGTTAACGTGCCAATTATTTAACGACGTGTGTTAGAATCTGGATGCACTTCTCACAGGAAACACTGAAGGACTCCCTGCCGTCCCACGTCCAACAAGAGAAGCATTCAGCTGAGGCATGCCTACCGCTACAACTGTGCAATTATAATAAAGGAAACAATAGATAAACTGAAAACAAACCTACCGACAGTTTGCCTCTTCCTTAGCTTTATTTCCCTTGCTAATGAATCCGCTTCCCCAATTGGTTGTTGTTCAAACAAACACGAGACGCTACTCTTTAGTGTTCACATTTTCCCCGCTCCCACTCTCTGATTGGAGGCTCTCCCAACGCCAAGGGTATATGTGTCTATGACTCCGTCAGTCAGACAGAGGGGAAGCTCCCTCCATCCCATCCCATCACAGACTCCCGGAATCAGACACTGAGTGACTGTCAGAAGGTGGGCGTTGGGAATTAACCCAAATGCAAGACACAGACACTGAACTACCAGGAACAGGACTAGGCGTGAGAAGGAAGCAAGGAAAGTCGGGAAGAAAGGACGCTGGACATGACACAGGCCCTGGGCGAGACAAGGAATCAAGGCCTGTGCTAGGACTTGACTAGGATAGCGGAACCAGGACATGGAACTGTGAACTAAGGACCTGGGCTCTGACTCCGAGCCAGAGACTGGACAAGGACACGGAACCTGGGTCTGGACTCGTGCTTGGATTCCAGAACTAGGCGTGGACAAGACGTGGCTACAGGACGAGGGAACCCCAGCACCGGGCTGGGCAGGGAACTTCTGGGCTGTGCGAGGCACAAGACTAGACGAGAACACAAAGCCGTGGCTGGGACAGGACAAAGTCCTTGGACGTGGCTAGGACTGGACGAGACCCCGAAGCCTTGACTTGATATTATGTGTGCTCCCCTTTCCATCTGAACTACCACATCAGACTCTACTCGAAACAGAATCAGAGCCCAACTCCCTCCATCTCCCACTCTCCATTAAACAATCCCCATTCCTGTACTGGAAAATTCCTTCTCGGATATTGTGTGTGGTGTGTAACCTGATGTGGATTACTCGGCTTTACCATTCTTCCCATTATCCGCCTTCACACTCTCTCACCCCATCTCCCGCCAACCTTTCTCGGCTGCTTCCCTCCGCAGACGCCTACACTTCCCCTTCACTCCCCTCACAACTTTTCCCTTTTCCTTCTCTCCTGACCCCCAGCCCTCCATCACTCCCTCCTCTTGTAGTCTCCTCATTTCTACGCTCACTCGTCTCCCCATACTTCTCTCCCTCTCACCACTTCCGCTTTCCCCACCACCTCCCTAACTTTCATCATTCCTGTAGTCCTGAATTGTGCGTCTGTCTCAGAGACTGTGTGTCTGCGTCTGTGTGAGAGCCTCTGTGTTGTGGAGGGAAGAGGAAGGAAGGGGAGGCGAGGTGCTGCGTGGTGAGATTGCCGACAGGGCAGGAAATGATGTGGAACAACATGCTGAGCTTATCCACACAGAATTGTGGAGAGGCTCATAAACGAGGGATCTGTATCCAAGGGGAAACGGAGGATAACTGTCAGGTTGGAAGCTGGTACGAGTAGTGTTTCTTAGTGATCTGTACTGGGTCCAATGTTATTTGTCACATGCATTAATGGTCTGGATGACGGGGTGCTAAATTAGATTAGTAAGTACACAGATGATACTTAGATAGGTGGCGTTGTGGTTAATGAAGTAGGTTTTCAAAGCTTGCAGAGAGATTTCGGCCAGTTAGAAGATGTGGCTGAAAGTTGGCAGATGGAGTTTAATGCTGATAAGTGTGAGGTGCTACATTTTGATAGGACTCATCAAAATAGGACATACATGTTAAATGGTAGGGCACTGAGGGATGCAGTAGAAGAGAGTGATCTTGGAATAATGGTATATAGTTCCCTGAAGGTGGAATCTCATCTGCGTAGGGTGGTGAAGAAAGCTTTCGGCCTGCTGGCCTTTATAAATCAGAGCATTGAGTATAGGAGTTGGGATCTAAAGCTAAACTTGTACAACGCATTGTTGAGATCAGACGAGGATCAAGAGGAAAATTCTGGAAACGAAGGGGTTAACTTATGAAGAGCGTTCGGCAACTTTCGGTGTGAACTAACTGGAATTTAGAATAATGCGTGAGAATCTTGCTGAAACTACCGAAAGTTGAAAGCACTATATTGGGTGGATGTGGAGAGGATGTTTCCTCTGGTGGGGATATCCAGAACTAGAGGGCACACACTCAAAATTGCGAGGTTACCTTTTATAACAGAAGCAAAGAGGAATTTTCCAGAATTTTCCTCTTGATCCTCGTCTGGACTCTCTCCAATGACAACACATCCTTTCTGAGATATGGAGCCCAATCCCGTTGCCAATACTCCAAATGCGGCCTTGTTGTTACTTATAAAGCCTTACTATTATCTCCTTGTTTTTTATTCTATTCTTTTCTCCTTGAAATAAATGCCAACAGTGCATTTGCCTTTGTACCCCAGACTTAACCTGTCCCTCTGAACCTATGATGTTTGAAACGTCTTCACTTTTAAATAATTCCCTTATTGTTCCTTTTACCAAAAGGCATTATCATACATTTCCCAACACTGCATTCCATATGCCACTTTCTTGCTATTTTCCACTTTGTCTAAACCCTGTTGCAATCGCTTTGCTTCCTCAGCACTTCCTGCCCCTTCACCTATCTTTGTACCGTACACGAACTTTGCCTCAAAGCCATTCAAATCATTATCCATATAATTGTCAAACAATGTGAAAATAGTGGTTTGATTACTAGCAACAGAGGAACACCACCAGGCACCGGCACCAGCCAGAAAAGGCACCTTTAATTCCCTCTCGCTGCTTCCTACCTGCCAGAGTTTCCTCTATCCATGGCAGTATCCTTCCCGTAACGCCACAGGATTTTGTCTTGTTAAATAGCCTCTTGTGTGGCACCTTATCAAATTGCTTCTGAAAATCCAAGTAAATGGCATCTACTGCTCTCCTTTGTCCACTCTGTTTGTCACTTCCTCTAACAACTCAAACAGGTTTGTCAGGCAAGATTTCCCTCAGCAGAAACCATGCTGACTTTGACTTAGTTTATTATTATTCCTCTACAAGAACCCGAAAGCTCATCCTAAATAATGGACTCCAACACTTTCTCAACAACTGAGGATAGGCTTTCCTTCTTTCTCAGAAAGTGAGGCGATATCTGCAACCTCTGGGAATTAAGTGATGATTCTGAAGATCATGACCAATGCACCCTTTTCTCTTTGGCAACTTCTCTCAGGACATTGAGGTGTTGGCTGTCTGGTCCAGGTGACTTATCATTTATCAAGGCGCAATAACACTCATGCTTGCTCCCTGACAGTTATCGGTCTCTGGCACACTGGTAGTTTCTTCTACTGCGAAGACATATGCAAAGTGCAAATTACGTTCATCTGCCATTTTTCATCACCCATTACTAACTCACCAGCATTATTTTTCAGAGGCTCAAAATCAACTCTTACCTTCCTATTAACGTTTGTATAACTGAAAAAAAAACTTATAGTATCCTCCTTTATATTATTGGCTAGTTTGCCATCATATCCTATTTTTTAAAATTTCCAGTTTATAGCCTTTTTAGTTGTCTTTGTTGAGTTTTAAAAGCTGCCAAATCATCCATCTTCCCACTCACTTTTGCCACCTGAGATGGGCTTTCCTTGGTTTAACTGAAGTCCTTAACTTTCTTTAGCACTCACGGTTGCCTATCCTTCCCATTTGAGAACTTCTTCCGTGGGACATGTCTATCTTGCACATTGTTTACAATTACCAGAAATTTCAGCCAGCTCTTCACTGCCTGCTCCCAGCCATTATCTCCATCCGTTTGCGATACATGATACATGTGACATATGCTTCTCCCTCTGAAAATTCAGAATGAACGTAATTATACTTCTTGGCCCTCGACAGTTACGACTGCTGAGGACTCGGTTTGAGCTATCCCGGACCCTGGTACGCGGGAGGCAACATACCATCCAGGACTCGCATTCCGGCACAACGAATATCCTGTCTGTTCCACTAACTAACGAATCCCCTATCACCACATCTTGTCTCTGCTTCCCCGCCCCTTCTGAGTCAAGAGGCAGACTTTACTGCCAAACAGCCAACCAGTGGGATATCACTCTGTTGGGTCGTCTGCCTCCACGGTCTCTTCACTAACTGTTCTTCCACTCTGGCTCCCATCCCTCTAGAACTAGTTGGCGCCCATAAGTGTAAAGTGTATAAACTTTCTGCTTCTTCACTGACTGGCTCGGGTTTCAATACTGAGATCACTACCTTGAAAATCCTGCACTTTAATCTAACTCCCTATATCCGTTCGTCACTCGTCCTACCCATGTCATGGGTAGTCAAATGGAACACGATCTTACTTGCTCCCCACCGGGCCTTGGACCATCTGGACAATTGCAATACTTACTTCAGGCTGCAGTGTACTCACAACAGCTCAGAGTTTAGCACAGTCATTTCCTCAGTTCTTATCAACGAGCTCCAAATCCGGTGCAGTGCATCTCCCTCTGGAACAGAATATTTTACTTCCTCATCGGAAAGCCACAGTCAGTGTAGCTCGATCATAACATTTCCGGTCAATAAACAGTGTTGAAATCGCAGTGAAGCTACACAGGTGTTTATACAGATTAGGAGAATGGGCAAACTAGTGGCTCATAGAATACCGTCTCTGGAGGTGTATGGTCATGCAATTTGGTTGAAGAACTAAAGGTGTAGACTGTTTTCTAAATGGAGAAAAAATAAACAATCTACGGCACAACAGGATTTTGCGATTCTCGTGCAGAATTCCGTCAAAATGAAGTTACAAATGGAGCAGGTTGTGAGGAAGGCAAATACAATGTCAGAAGTTATTTCCAGATTAGGACAATATAAAATCAACGTTCAACCTCTGTCTTAAACATACCCTGGACTTGGCCGAAGATTGTGGCAGAGCATTCCGCAGATTCACTATTCCCTGGCTAAAGAAAAGAAAAATCCTCACTGCATCTATTCTGGAAGTTTGTCCTTCAAATTTGATGCTGTGTACTCTAGTTCCAGATATACCCAGCAAAATTAGCATCCTTCCGTATCCACACGATCTAGTTCTTTCAGCATTCGGTAGCTTTCAATGAGATCTCTCCCCCGATCCAGCCACATTCTTCTAAATTCCAGTGAGTATAGGGCCCAAGCAGCCAATGGTTCCTTAAATGTAACCCCTTCATCCCGAAATTATCCTTGTGAACCTCCTCTGGACTCATTCCAATGACAACACGTCTCATCTGAGATATGGGACCCAAAACTGTTGCAAATAAACAAGGTGCTGCCTGATCTTGTTAGGAGCGCGTTTGCCTTCTTTACCACAGACCCAAGCAGTAGGTTAACTTTCTGGGACGCTTGAACGAGTACTCCTAAGGTCCCCTGCACCTCTGATGCTTGAAACATCACCACATTTAGACAATAGTCCGCCCTATTGTTCCTTTGATCACAATGCATTCGCATATGTTTCACAACACTGTCTTCTATCTGCCATTGTTTGCCGATTCGTCCACTTTGTCTGTTTCCTGCTGTACTCGTATTATTTCCCAGCACGAAATACCTCTCCATCTACCTTCAAAACCATCGATTCCTTGATCCATATCAATGACAAGGTGAAAAGTAGCGGTCCCAATTCTGTCCAATTAGGAGCACTACTAGTCACCGGCAGCCAACCAGTAAAACAGCCATTTATTCCCGCACGCTGCTTCCTGCCTGTTAGCCATTGCGCTCTCCATGCCAGAAATCTTCCTGTAATGCCATCGGATTTTCTCTTGTTAAGCTCTCTAGTACGTGGCGCCTTCTCAGATGCCACCTGAAAACACAAGGAAAGAACATCCACTGCCTCTTCTTTGTCCACTCGGTGGTACTTCATCTAAGAACTCTAACAGGTTTGTTAGGCACGATTAGCATTCATGGAAACTGTTCTGACTCCGACTTATTTAACCATTACTTTCAAAGGACCCCAACCTTTATCCTTAATAATAGACACTGATAATTTCGCAGATAATGAGGTAAAGACGATTGTTAAAACGTCATCCAACTTCCACCTCACTTTTGCTACCTTACACGCCCTTCCTTTGGCTTTAATTCCGTCCTTAATTTCCCTCGTCAGCCACGGTAGCCCACCCCTGCCACATGAGAACTTCTCCTTCTCCTTCATATCTAGTCTGCGCCTTGTGAACTGTTCCCAGAAACTCCATCCATCTCTACTCTGCCGTGATCTCAGTAACCTCCTCTAATCCACCTGGACAAGCTCCCATGCCTCTGTAATTCCTTTTGTTCCATTGTGATACTGATACCTGTGACTTCTGCTTCTATATCTCAGAATAAGGTATACATTCAAACCTACTTTTCAATTAACAGACTCTATCTGTTTACCCTCACAATTCAGAATGTCAACTTAGTGCCAGAGACCGAACCAACGTAACTTTCCATGGTTAGCTGGTCCCCCCGCCTCCCACCCCGACAGTATCTAAAGTGATATAACTGTTGGTAAGGAGGATAGACACAGGGTTCCTGCACTGGTTCATTAATCGCTTCCACACAGTTTCATAGAAACATAGAAACATCGAAAACCTACAGAACAATAAGGCCATCCGGCCCACAATGTCCTTACCCTGGAAATATGCAAGGGTTACCCATCGTCCTCTATTTTTCGAAGCTCCATGTACCTCTCCAGGAGCCTCTTAAAAGACCCTATCGTTCCGCCCCAGCAGCCACCGCCGGTTCCCATATCCATGCACTCATCAGTCTCAGCGTAAAAAAAAACTAACCTGTGGCATCTCCTCTGTACCTGCTTCCAAGTACATTAAAACAGTGCCCTCTCGTGCTAGCCATAGATTTGTTATGTCCCACACAGTGAGTGTAACTACCTTGCTGTACGATCAATCTATCACCCCGTAAGCCTCTCGAATTATTTGAAGATTTCCTGGATGTTAGCATCTATACAGAGCCCAACACATTGACCCGTTAACCTTGTCTCTCTCTACAAAATGTCTGCGGCGTGCTGACTCGTTTGCTTCCCACTGGGCCTTGGACCATCTGGAGAATTGGAATATCTCCATCAGGCTGCGGTTTATTGAAAACCGCTCAGCATTCTGCACAATCATTTCCTCAATTCAAATCAACAAACTCCAAATCTTGGGTCAATGTATCTCCCTATGCAAGAGAATGTCTGATTTCCTCATCGGGAAAACACAGTCAGTGCAAATCGGCCGTAACAGTTCCCATCTGATACTTGGTGTTCAAGTATCAGAGAGGCTACAAAAGGGCTGAGAAGGAAATGAGCAAAGCAATGGCTGATGAAATAGAGTGCTGGGAAGTGTATGGCCTTGCAATTTGGTGGAAATAAATAGATAGATAGATAAATAAATAAACAAGCAAACAAACAGACAAACAAACACATTTCCGAAAGGACAGAAAAAAATCAACAATCTACAATCTACGGCCGGAAGAGATTAGGAAGCCCTTGTGCAGGATTTCCCAAGGTTAATTTATTGGTATAGTCGATGGTGAGGAAGGCAAATACAAAAGATCGCATTGCTTTCTAGTGTACTAAAATATAAAGACAATCATTCAATTTTAAGGTGTTTTTCGGAGGCCTTTAGGGTATTATAAGCAGTTTTTGGTCCCTTATGTAGGAAAGCATATGCTGACATCGTTAAGGGTACAAAAAGAGTTGGCGAAAATGATTCCGGGATTGAAACGTTTATCACATTAGGAGAGTCTGCTGAATCTGGACCCATATTCACTGGAATTCAGATCAATGAGTGATAACGTCTTTGAAATCTATCGAATGCCAAGAGTTCTCGATAGAGTGGATAGGGAAAGATGGTGGGGGAGATTAAGATCAGCAGGAGCAATCTCGGAATGCGGTGATGACAATTATAACGCAGGTTCGGAGGAATTTCTTCTGCCAAACAGGGGTGAATTTGAGGAATTCCTTGCGGCAGGCGGCGATGGTACCCGTTACAGGGTACATTTAAAACATCGGTAAAACGACGGAAAAAGTTTCGGTTGAGGGAACTTGAGCAGCTTAAATAGCAGAACCAAAAAGGAGGTAATCTGGTTACTGCCTGAGCCATGTGAAATTGGCATCAGGTAAAGAATATTAGAGAGTTGGTTGCGTGGCTCAAGGTTTGGTGTGGGAGAAGTGGGTTTGAATTCATGGGAAATCACCCCCAGTATTGGGGAAGGAGGGAGCTGTTCTAATGGGACGGGCGACACCTGAACCGTGATGGGACTTTGATTCCAGCAAATCGCACAACTAGTGGGTATGTTCAACAGACCGGCAGAGTACAGATAAAGTAAAAGAGAAAAGTGTGGCGAAAGAGAGAGTAAAACCAAAAGATAAAAAAGAGAAAAGTAAGAGTGGAGTGAAGTGAAACGAAGAAAATTCAATTACAAAGAGAGAAAGATGACATTATTTTAAAAGCGCAATGAGTGTAAATGCACTTTATCTGATTGCCTGTAGTTTTCCAAATAAGGTCAGTGAACTTGTGGCACAGATCGGTACAAAAGGGAATGCTTTAGTGGTCATTATAGAGGTGTGATTGCAATGTGGCGAGGATAGGGAATTCAATATCCAACGATATCAGGTAATACGGAAAGATCAGCAAGAAGGTCAAGGAGGTGCGGTCAGGGCAATAGTGAGAGATGATATAAGATCTATGGGGAAGAATGCTGAATACAACTTGGTAGAGATTAGGAATAGTAAAGGGAAAAATAATCACTGGTGGGAGTTGTCGATCGGCCACCCAATAGAAACATAACAGTCGCACACGCAGTAAACAGAGGAATATCTGAGGCATGTAAAAAATGAACATCAGTTATCATGGGGGACTTGAACTTGCGCAGATTGGGTAAATCAAGCTGCGTGAGACAGTCTTGAGGGGGACCCTGGTAGCTTTCTTTTAAAAAGCATGTTACTGAACCTACAGGTGAACGTGCTATCTTAGATCTATGCAATAAGACAGGTAAAAGTAGTGATCCTGTATTTAGGGATCCTCTTGGAAGGGCGATCACAGTATGATTGGATTTCTCATACAAATGGAGGGTACAATAGTTCGATCTGAAACCAGTGCATTATGCCAAAACAATGGAGTCTACAATGGGATGAGAGAGGAATTGTGTCGTGTAGACTGAGCACACAGGCTCTATAGTGGGACGGTTGAGGAACAGTGGATGACTTTCAAAGAGGTTCTATTCACAGTGCTCAAAAGAAGTATACTCCAATGAAATGCAAGGACACTAAGGATGGGGAGAGCCAGCCGTGGATAAGTGAAGTAAGAGAAGGCATCAAACTAAAAGCTCGTATATACGTGGTCGCCAAAAGAAGTGTGAATCTGGAAGATTGGGAAATGTTTAAAAAGGAACAAAGAACTGCTCAGCGACCAATAAATAAAGCGAAGCTGGATTATGAGAATGAACGAGAAAATATATGAAAAGGGATAGTAAAATACTTTATAATTATATAAAACGGAGAAAGGTGGCAAATGTGAACGTGTATCAAAGTTTCGTCACGTGCTTTCCTCGGAGAGTGGATAGCTGTCACTTTCCGTTTAAAACTCAGACTGCCAATGATTGTCTGCCACGTTACTTTCTGGAATGTCTGTAGTCAAAGAACTCGTGCTGAGCACTCAGTGCTCAAACGGAGGAGAGCCATTTCCTCTTTGGATTTCTTTAATGTCGTCTTGTTTATTTCGCGTCTGAGTTTGACTGTATTCTAGACATGACACTGCACGTAACTTCACCACCGTCCATATCTCTCTCGTTATAGAAGGGATTACAGCGTTAGGAGTTTGAGGAGATTTCTATCATTGAAGGCTCACATCTTTCTTAGGATGTACAGTGAAGGGCATTCTGGTTTGTGACATGGCTGCCTGGTGTGGATGCGGAAACGCACGGAAACGTAAAAGGCTACAGAAGATTTCAGACTCAGCCAACACTCTGAGGATCACACCCCACCCCTCCATCAAGGACATTTTGAAGAGGCGACGCAGAGGACCCTCCCTACCCGGGACAAGCTCTCTGCTCGTTACTACCATCAGGGAGGGGACACAGGAGCCTCAACTCCTATAAACAACGATTCAGGAAGAGCTTCATCCGCTGCGCTATCGCCTATTTGAACGCACGATTACTAACTCGGAATGTTTACGTTATGAGTCTGAGGACATGTGGTCTCTCATTGAAGGCTCAGGATGTTTGTTGCAGAGCATTCTGACTTGTCGCAGAGCCGCCTAGTGTGGAGGTTGCAACACACAGGTTCGGAACGCTCTGCAGATACTTCTGGACCCAGCCAACTCCATCACACGTACAAGGCACCCCTCCATCGTGGTCATCTTCCAGAGAAACCGCCTCCATCACTGAGGACCTCACAACCCGGGAAATGCCCTGTGCTCAGTAACACCATCGGGGAGGAGGTACCGGTACCTGAACACCAGCACTCAACAACTTTGAAACGAGTTACTTCCGTTACTAAACGCTGCCTTAACTTCTGAGCACGCTCGATATTCCATTATTTGCTGTATTTATTATTTTTTGGAACATACATTAAATTCAAGGCTTTGCGCAGTACTGGTTGTGCAAATGATCAACTCTCAGGTGGTATAAGTCACAGACAATAAATCAGATCGTGATTCTGGTGGCAAGCACGCGATACAGATAGACAGAACAGGTGGCACGCTGGTCCTCACTGACTACAGGATTCGGGAGTACTGTGTTCGGTTTTGGTCGCACTGCTGTAGGAAAGGTGAGCTGGAAAAGGTGCAGAGGGAGATGTACGAGGATGTCGCCGGGATTCGAGTGGCTGATTTGTAGAGAATCGGCTGGCGTAAGCAGTTTATTCTTTGGGGAGCACGGGTGACATTATAGAGGGGTATAAAATCTCGAGGGGCATAGATAGAGTGAATGCGCACTATCTTTTACCACAGGGTCGTGAATCTGCGAACGAGAGTGCACGGGAGTGAGGTGAGAGTGGGTGCAGAGGAGGGAGAGAAATAAAAGAGAAGGAGGGGTGGCTAACCGTGCAGGGGGAGGGAAGAAAAGAGTGGAAGAGATGGCGAGAAAGAAGGAGATTGATGGGGAAAGAGGAAAGTACGAGAGTGTTGGATGCGAGACGAGGAGGAGAATGGTTGGGCCGAGTGGCTGAGTGGCTGAAGCCGAATTGTGAGCATGAGGTGGATAAGAGTGGGGAAGAGAGACGGGGGAGGAAAACGGATTATAATGTTATTCAAGCTGTCTCTAGGGACTATTCACAGAGATCCTGGATCTTTTCAGGAATGTCCGGGCAAAAATGTGCAGACTTCTCGCAAATGAAAAAGTATTCACCATTGCAATGTTCCCTCCATTCGGACGAGTCGCAGTTACTGCAGATGGACATTCCCTTGGAATCCTTTAGCATAAGACTAGAAGCCTTTTCCCTATCAAAGAAAGTTAAACAATTTCGACAGGGTCAAAACAGCTGCAGGAGGACACCGAGACAGTCACCAAACTAATCCCATTGCATCACACTTTCCTCACAGGCCCGTAACGGTCCCCAAACTGATCCCCCAACCAACACATTTCCCACAGACCAGTATCGTTCTCCAAACTAAAGTCATTGCCCCGCACTCTTCCCCATAGCCCAGTGTCAGAATCTAAACTACGATCGTTACCCCCTCACTTCCCACATCCCCGGCGCATCTCCAAACTAATTGTGCTGACCCAGTCCCAATCCAGGAAAAATCCGAATCTCACCTGCCTTCACATTTTCCAATCCAGTATGTTCTGAATGGATGGATGAGAGCGTTGGAAACAACATTCTGCGAAATTAAACGTTTTATATTAATGTTAAGAAGGAGCTTCTGTCAATGCCGGAAACATGGAGTCTGGGATAGGATGCTCCAGAGAGAGGGAACATTACTCTGTGTCTGACCCCAGGATTGCCTAAAGGATCGGTGTTTAGGGTGCATCAGTCTGTGTCCGAACAGTGTGTGAAGGGTCGGTGCAGAGTGAGATTCACTCTGTGTCTGAACACGGGAGAGTGTGATGGGATGGTGTGGAGGGAGATTCATTCTGTGTCTGACCCCGGGATTGTGTGATGGGACGGTGTGGAGGGAGATTCATTTTGTGTCTACACCGAGAGTGTGTGATGGGACAGCGTGGAGGGAGTTGTGCTCTGTGTCTGACCCCGGGAGTGTATGATGGGACTGCGTAGATGGAGTTTCACAGTATATCTGACCCCAGGAATGTGTGATGGGACGATATGGAGGGAACGTCACTCTGTGTCTCAACCCGAGAGTGTGAGATGGAACCATGTGGAGGCAGCTTCTCTGTGTCTGAGCCCGGGGGTGGGGTGGGGGAGGGTGGTTCTGGTTGTTTAATTATCTCCTCTCTCGGAGTGACAATTACCTTCTCTTGTGTTGAATTTATTTCCAGCAGCCCTGCATGAAAGTTTGAACAACGTTCCTTCGCTTGATTGTAAGATGTTGCCAACTTCGAGATGAAATAACAACGGTCTGCATTTCTGATCCAGTCCTGGGAATACGTTTGATCTGCAAATCAGGTACAACAAACAATTAATCACTCTCCACATCGCCCCTTCGCACAATCCCGGCGTGACCCACAGAATGCAGATCCCTCTAAACCGTCCAATCACACGCAACCGGGATGAGACACAAAGTGAATTCTCCTCCACACCGTCACCTCACGCACTCTCATAATAAACCACAGAGTGCAGTTCCCTCTGCGCCATCCAAACACTCATTCCCGAGGTCTGATGCAGAGCGGAGCTCCTTCCACACCGTCCCATCACACACTCCCTGGGTCAGACAAAGAGACAATCTCCCTCCGCACCGTCCCATCACACATTCGCTGGGATCAGTCACAGAGAGAACCTACTTCCACTCCTTCCGTTCGCACCTACTAGGATCAGACACAAAGTGAAAATCCACTCTGCGGGGTGTAAATGCATTCATTGATAGAGATGGCAACATTTCGGTGTAATGTCTTTTGTCTATTTGTAGTGTAGTAACTGTATAGCACCGATATTTGTAATAAAGAAATTTTGAAAAAAAGGGTCGGGCACAGAGTGAAACTACCTCCAAACCATCCGAAGATACACTCCTGGGGTCAGATGCAGAATGAAGTAACCTCCACACCGTCCCATCACACACACCCGGGGACAGACATAGAGAATATGTTCCTCCGCACTATCCTATCAAACCCTCCTAGTGTCAGATACAGAATCGCAGCACAAACTCACGGGGTCAGACACAGAGTGATGCTCCCTCCAAACCGTCCCATCACACACTCCCGGGGTCAGACACAGAGTGTATCTCCCTCCACACCGTCCCATCACACACTCCCGGGGTCAGACACAGAGTGAATCTCCCTCCACACCGTCCCATCACACACTCTTGGTATGAGAATCAGAATGATTCTCCCTCCACAACTTCCTTTCAAACACACTCGGATCAGGCACAGAATAATGCTCCCTGCACACCCTCCCAGCACACACTCCTGGAATTGGGAAAAGAGTGAAGTAATTTGCCACTGTCCCATCACACACTCCCGGGGTCAGATACAGAGTGAATCACCCTCCACACCGTTCCAGCACACATTGTTTTTTTGATTCGGAAGAAGCTTAAAAAGAAGGCAGCCATATCCAGCGGGGAGCGTTGGAGCGGGCAGCGGAGTGAGAGGCATTTGGTTCAACGGGAGGAGGCGAGGCAGTGTTTGATTGCAAAAGGAGGTAGTATGTGTGTGAGGCCGGTTTTCTGTGGTCGGTGTCAGATGTGGGAGGTCCTGCTGTCTCCCGGGGTCCCGGACGGCAACATCTGCACCCGGTGCATCGAGATGCAACTCCTAAGGGTCTGTGTTAGGGAACTGGAGATGCAGCTCGATGACCTTCGTCTGGTCAGGGAGAGTGAGGAGGTGATAGAAAGGAGTTACAGGAGAAATGTGTCACAATCAGGAGAGGGCAGGGGAAGAGTCAGGTACTAGAGTGCACCCCTGTGGCTGTACCCCTTGACAATGAACTCCTATTGAGTACTGTTGGGAGTTACTGGCAGTAAGTCTGGCCCTGTGGCTCAGAAGGGTAGGGAAAGGAAGAGGAAGGCAGTAGTGATAGGGGACTCTATAGTCAGGGTGTCAGACAGGCGATTCTGTGGACACAGGAAAGAAAGTCGGATGGTAGTTTGCCTCTCAGGTGCCAGTGTCCGGGACGTTTCTGATCGTGTCCAAGATATCCTGCGGTGGAAGGGAGAACAGCCAGAGGTCGTGGTACATATTGGTACCAATGACATAGGTAGAAAAAGGGAAGAGGTCCTAAAAGAAGACTACAGGAAGTTATGAAGGAAATGAAAAGCAGGATCTCCCGATTACTGCCTGCGCCACGTGATAGTGATAATAAGAATAGAATGAGCTGGAGTATGAATGCGTGGCTGAGGGATTGGAGCAGGTGGCTGGGATTCAGATTTCTGGATCATTGGGACCTTTGTTGGGGCGGATGTGACCTGTACAAAAAGGACGGGTTGCACTTGGATCCCAGGATTTAGCACCATCTGCAATTTCCAATCACGGAACTCATTTGCAGATACCAAGGGAATCTCCTTCAACACTGCCCAGTCTCCCTGACATCGTTAAATCATACACACCCGGGGTCAGACACTGAGTGAAGCTCTCTCTCTCTCTCTCTCTCTCTCTCTCTCTCTCTCTCTCTCTCTCTCTCTCTCTCTCTCTCTCTCTCTCTCTCTCTCTCTCTCTCTCTCTCTCTCTCTCTCTCTCTCTCTCTCTCTCTCTCTCTCTCTCTCTCTCTCTCTCCACGGCCCCATCACACACAAACATGAGTTCAGACTGCACGCTGCTCACTGTCGAATCACACGCTCTTGCGGACAGATACAGAGTGAGCTCCCTCCACACCGTCCCATCATCATACATTCCCGTGATCAGATACGGAATGAAACTACCTCGGCATCACAGGCACCAGGAGTCAGTTATAGAGTGACGATCCCTACAGACCATCCAATTACACACTTCCAGACGAGTTAGACAGTGATTTGGGTTCCATCCACAATAACCTGTCACACACCCTCGGGTATAGACGAAGAATGAAGCTCTTGTCTCACGGTCCCATCATAAACTCCTGGCGTCAGACAGAGAGTGAAGGCCATTTCACACTGTCTCATCACACACGACCTAGTCAGCATCAGACTGAAACTTTCTCTCCACCACAATATCACACACTCCTTGGGACAAACATGGAGTGTAGCTCCCTGCACTAACTTCCATTACACAGTCCTGCGGACAAACACAGAGTTAACCTCCCTCACTCTATCCAAATTAAACTCGCCCATGATCAGATAGGAAATGAAACACACTCGGCATCATCCCGCCGCATACTCCCGTGGCGAGGCACAGTATGATGCTTCTTTTACCATCTGACATCACCAAACAGGGGTCAGAAAACGAGAGAATATCCCTCCGCACCGTCCTGTCAAAAACCACTGGTATCAGACACAGAGCAGAACACTATCCAGGCACGCGTCACCGTTCCCGGTGTCAGACACACACGTGACATCCCCCGCGCCCCACCAAACGCACTCACCCGCCCTCCTTCCAGCCATATCTTCTCATCAGACGCACAGTGTGTCAAACACAGAGTCTCTTCATAAACACACGGGGTGAGACAACGATTCAAGCTCCCCGCACACCGTCCGATCACACACTCGCACGGTCAGACGCAGATTGAATCTTGCTCTCCCCATGGACCCATCACACACTGCAGGCGTCAGACGTTGAGTGAAGATCCCGTCCACATTGTCCCATCACACAGTCTCAGAGTTAGACAGAGTTTTGCTCCGTCTACAATGATTTGTCAAGCATTGTCTGTATCAGACAGTGAGTGAATCTCTCTCTCCATGGCTTCATCACACGTTCCAGCATTCAGGCGTGGAGTGAAGTATCCTGCACGCCTTCCCGTTACACTCTTCCGTGGTCAGTTTCTGTGTGTTACTCCTTCCGCACCGTCTCATCAGACACAGAATGAGTCGCCCTCCATACTGCCCCTCACACACTCCCGGGGTCAGACACAGAGTGAACCGCCCTCCATGCTGCCACTCACACACTCCCGGGGTCAGACACAGAGTGAACCGCCCTCCATACTGCCCCTCACACACTCCCGGGGTAAGACACAGAGTGAATCTCCCTCCTCACCGTCCCATCACACAATCCCGGGGTCAGACACAGAGTGAATCTCCCTCCACACCGTCCCATCACACACTCCTGGGGTCAGACACAGAGTGAATCTCCCTCCCCACCGTCCCATCACACACTCCCGGGGTCAGACACAGAGTGAACCGCCCTCCACACAGTCCCATCACACACTCCCGGGGTCAGACACAGAGTGAACCGCCCTCCACACCGTCCCATCACACAATCCTGGGGTCATACACAGAGTGAATCTCCCTCCACACCGTCCCATCACACACTCCCGGGGTCAGACACAGAGTGAATCTCCCTCCCCACCGTCCCATCACACACTCCCGGGGTCAGACACAGAGTGAACCGCCCTCCACACAGTCCCATCACACACTCCCGGGGTCAGACACAGAGTGAACCGTCCTCCACACCGTCCCATCACACAATCCTGGGGTCATACACAGAGTGAATCTCCCTCCACACCGTCCCATCACACACTCCCGGGGTCATACACAGAGTGAATCTCCCTCCTTACTGTCCAATCACACACTTCCGGGATCAGACACAGAGTGAAGCTCGCTCTGCAGCGTCCTATCACGCACTTCCGGATTTAGACACAGACTTAAGCCCTCCTTCCACGATCCCATCACGCACTCCCGGATTCAGCCACAGAGTGAAGCGCGCACTGCACTGTTCTGTCACACACTCCCAGATTCAGAGTGAAACTCGATCTCCACTGTGCCATAACACACTTCAGGGGTCAGACATTGGGTGAATCTCTCTGGGCACTGTCCCATCACACAGTCCCGCTGTCAGTCACAGAGTGAAGCTGGATCCACACTGTCCCATCAGACATTCCCGGAGTGAGACATTGTGTCAAAGCATGGGACTGTGAGACATATCGTTACAGCTTCACTCTATGAATCTACCTGCACAATATCCCATTACACTCTCCTGGATCCAGTGATAGAGTGAAACTTCCTCCACGCAGCCGCATCACACACTCACCGTAACAAACAGAGAGTGAATCACCACCCATACCATCTCTTCACACACTCTGAGTGTCAAACACAGAGTGACGCTTCCTAATCCATGTCTGCCTTGTGATGAGGAGGGGGTGAAAGAGGGGGGTGATGCCTCACCTTTTCTTCTGTTCAACAATTCACAGATTTGTGCCTTGGTTTCGTTGACAGATCTGTACTTCGTTTCTATCTCAGTGAGCCGGTGACGGAGATCACTGTGCTTTCGTTTAAAAACGGCCAGTTTGGAGTTGAGCGCAGCGAGGTTGGATTGAAGGGTTGAGTTTAACTCATGGTATTTTCGGTCGGAGGTGACCTTAGACTGACGAATCTGTAATACTGAGAGAGATGGTGAAGGATGTTTAGCGCTTACAGTGACACGTGAGTCAGCGCCACGCAACCGAACGGGTCACAGAGAGTTGTCTGTCTGTGTCACGGTGAGAGGCATGTAATGGCTACGGTAAGTGTGACAGTGCCACGCTGAGGTATGCGTCGAAGTCACGGTGAGTTCTATGTCGGTTTCACTGTGAATTTAGGTGTCGGTATCACGTTAAGGGGTTTGTCTATGTCAGGGTGAGGTGTGGGTAATTGCCTCGATATATTTACGATGTTAACTTTCACTGTGTGGGTGAATTCAGCCGTATGCCCCACTGGGAAACCCGCGGCCTCTCCTTCCAGCATGATCACCCTTTCTCTCTCTCAATCTCAGATGCATTGAATCCTCATGGCTGAGAGTTAAAAATCCTTGACTTCCCAGGGCTGAAAAGCGTGTCTCTGATTCCAGAGATTTTATCCCGTCTCCCGAATGTGATCGATTAAGTTGGATCTATGGGCGTTTGACTTGATCCCTCAGGGGGAGGCTTATCCAGAAGATTATGATACATCGGATCCACGGGGAACTGACCGTCCAGATTCAGAATTTATTATTTTCCCGCGTCACCGTAAGCTGCGAGTTGATGTCACGATGTGGACTAAACGGTATGACGGTGGGAGTGTGGCCCTGTCAAGGTGCGGGTAGTGTCAGTATCACCGTGAGGGGCGTGAAAGTGACGGTGAAGTAGGTGTCGGTGTCAGGATGAGGTACGTGTTTTGACACGTTGAACGCACGTGCCACTGTGAGGCTTTACGCTCACGTTTCATTCTGCTCTGTTTGTTTACGGTCTGACTTCATCCGGACCCCATTCGACTCACCATGGATTGAGAGACCGGCCACTATCGCGATGAGGATGGACATAACAAGACAGAGAAGGCAGATCTTACGGTACGATCTATTTCCGATGCTCTCGTTCGGCTCCTGTTTATGCGCACCTGTGGAGACGCCATTCAGATAAACAGAACGAGAAGAAATGGACAGATCGATTTGGGTGAATGTGAGAGGGTGGCGATGGATGGGAAAATGGGAGGGAATGAGCGAAAGAAAACGGGAAGAGAAATGGGAGAGGGACTGGCAGCGTGAATGAAGGGGATGTGTCAGAGACACAGCAAAAGAGTGGGGAAGAGGGGAAGTGAGCGAACAAAATAAGTGGGAGAGAGAAAGGGAAGAGACAATGGAAGCGAGATGGAAAGCGTGAGAGAGAGAGAGAGTGGAATGAGACATTATCACGAGTTTATTATTTTTCCTAGCTGTATTATTGTTGTCCTGCTTTGTTCCTTTTTTCACGCGTGAAATATATGATGGTCTTGTGGGGATTAACATGTTGTGGGGAGTTTCATCGACTCCATTGTGTTTCTTTGTTTTTTTGGCTGCTGGCAAAGAGAAGGGCGGTACAGGCACGTGATGGTTAGCGCAACGCTTTTTGTGCCAGCAACCCGGATTCAATTCCCGCCGCTTCCTGCAATTTCGTCCCATGAGCGAGTGGATTTCCTCCGGGCGTTCTGGATCCCTCCCACAGAACAAAGACATACCGGTTGTTCGGCTAATTGGTTATTGTAAACTGAACAGTCATTAGAAAAGTGAATAAACCGTGAACTGTTTTTCAATAAGAAATAAAACTCGGGAAATGTTGAGGAAAAAAATGAATAATTGCAAGGTGGAATAAAATGGTATACATATACTGCCGGACCATCCGGTGTTTGTGATGGGTATGGATGAAAATGGAGATGGATGGTTGTAAAATGTCAGACGACACAAACATTGGCGGTGTTGGACAGTGCGGAATATTGCCAATAGATTCGGTGGTGTAAGTATCAGTTGTAAATCAGGGTGGCAAAACGACAAACAGTGTTTAAGTCAGGTAAGTGTGAGGTTTTTCTTTTCTTTTGGGGCATTAAATGTGAAAGAACAGGAAACAATTAACGGCAGAACCCTTAACTGTCGACGAAGGAAGGGATCTCGGGTTGATCACGCAGTTCAATCGACTGGTGAAGAGTTGACAGCAGACTGGCCTTTGACAAAGTCTCTCTCATGGGAGAGCCATTCACAAGATTATGATGACTGGGATTCACAGTGAATTGGGAATTTGTTTTCCGTACTGGCTTGTCCACAGAACACAGAGTGCGGCGGACGTCCGCGACTTGTGGTGTTACCGACGGTTCCGCACTGGACTTCTGCTATCTGTGGCCAAGACTTGGGAAAACCTGGAGACTTAACAAGCCTCTGTGTGTTTCGAACATCCAGCATGGTAGACCAAAGAGTATAGCACAGGAACAGGCCCTTCGGCCGGCAATGCAGTCCAGGATGCCTTCCCTCTGGTGTTAGGTATTTCTCATTTGGAATGATATTGTCTGTACCTCTTATCTTCTTATCAACCTCATCATCCTCCACACCAGAGGAAACAACCCACGTGTCCATGCCATCGAAACCAGGCAGCATTCCGTTAAAACTCTGCGGATTCCAGCAAAGACCTTGATGACCTTCCAACAATGGTGTGACCAGAAATGTATTCAATACGCCTGATTCAGCATAACCTGATTGTTTTTTTATAAAGTTGCATTATAACAGCCGAAATTTTAAACTCAGTGCCATCAATGAATAATGACAATCATGATATAAGCCTTCTTCGCCGCCCTATCAGAAAGCACGGCCATGAACAAGGGCATTCAACTACAAGATCAGTGGGCTAAAAACACACTTTACAGTTTTGGCTTTAGTGGTGTGCTTTCTCTGAACATTTGACTTACAAAGGTGCCATACGTTTGTCCGGGTTAAACACCATCTGCCACTCCTCCATCCCATATCTGAAACTGGCCCATATCCTACGGAATTCTTGGCAGGTCCTCTAAGCTATACACAACACCCATCATCGTATCATCTACAAACCTACCAAACCACCCATCTACATTTTCATCCAGATCGTTTGTATACATTACAGACAGGAGAGATCCCACCCACATCTATAGATACAGATCACTTCATTGGAGTGGAACAAGGTTACTCAATCACAGAATGCAGAATAAATTATCCAAATTACAGTGAAATTGCAGTGCAGGCAGACTATAAAGTTCAAGAGCCACAAAGAGGTAGATTTGAGATCAAGAGTACATCTTATTTGATGATTCTGTGTGCATAATCGAAGCAGCTGTATGTGTGAAAAGAGTTCACGGAGGGGAGGCTTGTTTCGGAGCTAGGCTCAGCTCTTTTCACAACGCTCTGCAGTTCCTTGCGGTCATGTGGGCAGCAGCGTTTATATTTGTAGTGAGGAACCGGGACTTTTCATGAGGGTCGTAGACATAGTGAACAGGGAAGACAATAAAACATTTTTGTTTTCTCTCACTTGGTAGACTACTCTGTGTAATGGTATGCGACCCTGCGGAATTTGCGTGACTGATATGCCCCGATTGATAGCTATAATGGATGGTTGACAAGTCCCGTCTCAAGATCCCAGACGGTAGATCACTCTGGAAGATGGGAGAGAGGAATGTAGAGAGAGACCGAGAAGGAATGGAGCGATGAGATTGGGCGGGAGAGAGAAAGATGTGGAGAGTAGAAATGAGAAGAGGGGAAGGAGATGACAGGTGACATGAGACTCGGGTAGTTTTGTCGGGTAGATTTGAATGTGGAGGACAGAGCAGGAATTTGCAGTAGCAGGTACCATATAAGGACTTGAACGAGGCTATTAATAAGGGCTCAGATGGAAGACTGGTCGAGTTATGGTGTGGAACCCAAGGAAATCTATCTGTCCAATTTGATTGAGGAAGCCTGATCAGACCGAGGTGCACGATGTAATGTACATAGATTTTAAAAAAGGCCCCAGATGGTATACTGCTCCAGGAGATTGTGTGCGACGCAGGAAGGGATGGCTGGTTAGGTGTAATTGTCTCGGCGATAGGAGACAAGGTTTACGGTTGCAGTTCGTTTTGCAGACTGGAAGCCCGACACCAGAGATATTAACAGACAGACAGACAGACAGACACACTTTATTGATCCCGAGGGAAATTGGGTATCGTTACAGTAGCACCAACCCAGAATAGTGTATAAAGCGGGTGGTAGGTGGTGGGACCAGTGACCTTTGTCAACTATATCGACCATTTATAGCAGATTTTACAATATGCGGTAGGTAACCTTGCAGATGACATTAACTTTGACGGCGTATTAAACAGTGAAGATAGTTATCTCTTACAGTGCGAGGTTGATTCGCCGGGGAAGTTGGCTGAACAGGAGCACATGCAATTTAGTTTGATCTACCGTATTTCAGGAGGACAAACAACAGGGTAGGACGTATACGGTCAACGGGAGGAAACTTGGGATACGTTAAAGAACGGAGGGCCCCAGCGCTACAAGTAAACGGTTCCTTGAAACGGAAGCCACAGGTAGGCAGAGACCGTGGAGAGTGTTGCATAACAGAGGGAGCCTGAGGAACAGAGACACCCAGCGGAGTACAGAAACAGACCTACAATGTTGTCCCGAATGCATTCCCTCTGGTATCAGACATTTCAACTTTGGTAAAAGGTACTGTCTGTCTACTCAGTCTATTCTTCTAGTGATCTTAAAAACCTCTGTCGGATCTCCCGTTCAACATCTCCGGAGGGTATCCAATGCCTTCTAACCCTTGCAATAATGTGGTGACCAGAACCGTATACAAAACCTCGCATGCAACCGAATCAGAAATTGATAAAGTTGCAACATAACTTCCTGACTATTGAACCCGCTGCCCGAAAGGACAAAATCAACCATGTTATATGCCTGCTTAAGCACGCATAATGACATTCGATCTCAATCTTCCTCTGCAAATCAACACTGTTTCAGGTCTTTGTTTTAAGGGCGCGCTGTCTCTTAACATTTGACCTAAAAAGGTGCAACATGTTACATTTGTCCGTGTGAAACTTCATCTGCCATTTCTCCAACCCATAACTATTACTGATCCATATTCCACTGGATTCTTTCAGGTCTTTTACACGATCCACAACACCGTCCATCTTCCTATCTTCTGCAAACGTACCAAACCGCTCATCTAAATTGCCATCCAGGTCATTACAAACAGGGGAGGTGCCAGTTGCATCCAGAGATAATGATCACTTCATGGCAGTGGAGCAATGTAAATCAATCACAGAATGCAGAATAAACGGTCACAGTTACAGAGAAAGTGCAGTGCAGGCAGAGAATAAGCTGCAACGGCAAAGGGGAAGCAGATTGCGAGGACATGAGTACACTTATCATGGTAGAGGACGGTTCAATAGTCTGATAACAGTGGGGTAGAAGCTGTCCTTGAGCCTAGTGAGATATGCCTACGCGGCTTGCCTCCGATGGGCAGGTGCAGAAGACAGAATGACCGGGATAGCTGGAGGTGGTGCTGTGATGCTGCTTCATGGAGGCACCAGGGACTGTGGACGGAAGGGAAACTGGTTTCGGAGATAGGCTCAGCTTTTTCCACTCTCCGCTCAGAGTTTCCTGAGGTCACGTGTAGTGCGGTTTGTATATTTTTGGTGAGGAATCAGGGCAGTTCAACAGAAAAGGGAAGTAGATGTGATGAATAGAGAACTCAATAAGGCATTTAATGTTTCTAATTGGTTGGCTGCTCTGCAGAATGGTGGGGGACACAGCGAAATTTGACTGACTGGTTTGTGCGTATTGGCAGAGATAATGTAAGCCGACTAACAAATTCCCAGATTGAATATCACACTGGATGATGGAATAAAGGGACATGGGGAGGGACCGAGAAGCAATGGGGCGGTTGACAGGGACGGGGAGGGGAAGATAGGGATTGTGGAAAATAGAGGATTGGGGAACTGCTAGATGACTTGATACCCAGGGAGAGCTGTCAGCCGATTTGATAGGGGCGACAGATGAGGCACAGGTAGCAGGTTTATCGCACGTAGAGTTGAACAGAGCTATCAACAAAGATTCAGATGGTGGACTGCTGTGGAGGAGAATGAGGAACCAAGGGAGATCTGTCTGACTAGGTTCACTGCGGGAGAATGATCCGGTCAGGTTGGTAGATGTAATATACAATTAACAAGGTCCCAGATAGTCTACGGCTCTGGAAGTTGGTGTTCGACGAAGGGAGTAATGGTCGACTGGATAAACTATCGGCTCGGCGGTCGGAGCAAAGGTTTAGGTTTGAAGTTTGTTTCTCAGACTAGAGGCCGGTTACAGGTGGGACAAGGGATCTTTGTCAACTATATCGACCATCTGTAACAGTTTACAGAAGACGCTTTTACACAAGCGATTGATAAGCTTGTAGATGACGTGGAAAACAGTGAAGACAGTTATCTCTTGCAGTGGGATGTCGATTAGCTGGGACATTGGGCAGAAAAGCAGCAAATACAATTTATTATGGGTAAGTGCGAGTTGTCGCATTGCATAGAGCAATACAGCACAGTTCAGGCCCTTCGGCCCACAATGTTGTACCGACCCTTAAACCTTGCTTCTCATATAGCCCTCCATTATGTAATATCCCCATATACCTGTATAGTAATCTCTTAAATTCCACTAGTATATCTGCATCCACGACTGACGCTGGAAGTGCATTCCACGCAATAACCACTCTCTGAGTGAAAACCCTTCCTCTGATATCCCCCTTGAACTTCCCTCCCCTTAGCTTAACGCCATGTCCTCTTGTACTGAGCAGCGGTGCCCTGGAGAAGAGGTGCTGGCTGTCCACTCTGTATATTCCTCTTAATATCTTGTACACTTCTATCATTTCTCCTCTCATCCTCCTTCTCTTCAAAGAGTAAAGCCCTAGCTCCCTTAATCTCTGTTCATTATCCATACTCTCTAAACCAGGCAGCATCCTGGCAAATCTCCTCTGTACCCTTTCCAATGCGTCCACATCCTTACTCTAGTGAGGCGACCAGAACTGGACACAGTACTCCAAGTGTGGCCTAACCTGAGTTTTATAGAGCGACTCTATATTACCCCGCGACTCTTAAATTCTATCCCTCGATTTATGAAAGATAACACTCCATAACCTTTCTTAACTACCCTGTCTACCTGTGAGGCAACTTTCAGGAATCTGTGGACATGTACAGTCAGATCCCACTGCTCCTCCACACTCCACACTGCCATTTACTTCGTACTCTGCCGTGGAGTTTGGCCTTCCACTGTGTACCACCTCACACTTCTCCGGGTTGAACTCCATCTGTCAATTCTCAGCCCACTTCTGCATCCTATCAATGTCTGTCTGCAATCTTTTACAATCCTCAGCACTATCCACAACACCACTAAACGTTGTGTCGTCTGCAAACTTGACAACCCACCCTTGTACCCACACATCCAGGTCATTAATAAATATCATGAAACGAAGTGGTCCCAAAACCGATTTTATGGGACACCACTTGTCACAACCCTCCAATCAGAATGTACTCTCTCCACCACGACCCTCTGCTTTCTGCAGGCAAGCCAATTCTGAATCCACCTGGGCAAACTACCCAGGATTCAATGCCTTCTGACATTCTGTATAAGCCAACCGCGTTAGTATTTCAGGAAGATAAGCCAGGATGGAACATTCACAGTGAAGAGGATGAACCCTGGGAAGTGTTAAAGAATATATGGACCCAGGGATACAGGAAAACGGTTCCCAGAAATTGAGGTCAAGTTTAGATAGAGCGGTGAGCATTGCATCTTCATCAATCAAGGCATTGAGTACAGGAATCGAGAGGTCACTTGGCAGTTGTGCAAGACGTAGGGCATGCCCACCTTGGAGCATAGTGTCCACCTGCTCTAGGAGAAATGCCAGTGAGCATCAAATATTGCAGAGAGAGCTTTACGGGGATATTGCCTAGACTCGATGGACTGAGTTATAGAGATAAATCAAGCAGGTTAGGATATATACCTTGGATTTCATAGGTGACTTACTGATGTTTATAAAACAACGTGGGGCACGAACAAGATGATTGCGCAGGGTCATTTTCTATAGTCTTGGAGTATCGAGGATCAGACAACACAGGTCTGAGGTGACAGCAGAAAGAGATTTAACTTCGGACCAGAGTGACTTTTTTTTTCAAGCAGACGGTGCTCCGTCTATGGAAAAAAATGCCAGAGGGAGTGGTCCATGCAGATGCATTAGCACTTGTACACTGGCGCGATTCCCACCTGACCCCCTCAGAATGGCGTCATGAATGTGAACACTCACCTGCCTGTGCAGCCACTGGCATTTCTCCTGATCCTGACGCAATAGGAGGATCTTCATCCTTAGCGATGAGAGGTCCATTTCCGCGAAGGTTCAGCTGTGAGTAGGTGGGGTCCAGACCATCTAGGAGAGAATGCGAGAATGTGAGAGAGAAACAAAGAATGGCAAGGAACAGGTAGAGAATGGGAGAGACGGAGTGAAGAACAGGGAGAAAATATGAGGGAGAGGAGGAAGTGAGTGGAAAGATGCGTGGCGACTGAGCAGCAGCAGCAGATAGAGGGATGGATGGAGAGGGGAAATAGGGTGAGAGATTAAGGCGATTGGCAGGAAAATGGGAGAGAATAGTAAGACAGAACGAAGAGAGAAATTCGACAGGCCGTGGGGATGGAGAAGAGGGAGTGAGGTTATGAGTGAAGTGTGATAGAGAAGTGTGTGAGCTTTATCGAAAGAGTCAGGGAGAGAGGGGTAGAGTATGGGGAGAAAAATGGTAGCTGGACAGAAGGATCGAGAGGCAATTGGCGAGAGAGAGGGAGAAAAGAGAGGGTTAACGTTTTATTATTTAAGTCGTGGTTGTATTATTGTTGCAACCCTTGTACTTTTTTCGCAATTTGGAAATATGACGATGTTCCAGTCATTAACATGTTGTGGGGATTTTCACGCTCCTCTGTGTTCCTTTGTTTTCAGGCTGACTGCAAGAGGAAGAGCAGTAAGTAACGTGGTGGTTTTCATTACCAGAGTCCAGAGATAACCGAATCTGAATATATTTTTACAAAGATGTATGTCAAGGTTGATTATCATTTACATATACAAGCTAGAGTTAGGTTTCTTTTCTGATGTAAATGACTGAACTGACATGAAAATGGAGATTGGTGGGTACTGAAAACATTAAGACCATAAGACAATAAGATATGGGAGCAGAGGAAGGCCATTCGGCCCATCTAGTCTGCTCCACCATTCAGTCATGGGCTGAACCAATTATTTCAGTCATCCCCACTCCCCTTTCTTCTCTCCGTACCCATTGATATCTTGGCTAAACAATAAACTATCTATCTCTGCCTTAGATGCAC
This sequence comes from Hemitrygon akajei, assembly GCF_048418815.1. Classification (NCBI taxonomy): domain Eukaryota; kingdom Metazoa; phylum Chordata; class Chondrichthyes; order Myliobatiformes; family Dasyatidae; genus Hemitrygon; species Hemitrygon akajei. Next base: position 1,735,892 of record NW_027331973.1, on the reverse strand, counting down.
CCAATAGCGTAGCGTCCGTAGCCGCTCGTGGCAACGAATACCACAACTTTTCCACCCTCTGACTGAAATAATTTCTCCACATCTCAGTTCTAAAAGTAAATTCTTCTATCTTGACTCGTGGCCTCTTGTCGTAGACTCCCCTATTCTGTGAAATAACTTTACCATATGTAACCTACTCAGGCATTTTAGCATTCGGAATGTTTCCTTGAGATTCCCTCTCATTCTCCTGAATTCCCGGGAATACAGCCCAATAGTTGCCAGTCGTTCCTCATACGGTGCCCCTTTCCTTCCAGGAATCATTCTCTTGAATCTTATCTGAACACTCTCCAATGTCAGTATACGTTTTCTAACATAAGGAGCCGAAAACTGCACACAATACTCCAAATGTAGTCTCACAAGTGTGTTGTACAGCCTCAACATCACATCCCTGCTCTTACATTCTATACATCTAGCAATGAATGCCAATGTTGCACTGACCTTCTTCGCCACGGTCTCAATTTGGAGGTTAGGATTTAGGGTATCCTGCACAAGAGCTCCCAACTTCCTTTGCATCTCTACATTTTGACTTCTCTCCTCATCTAAATAATAGTCTGCCCGTTTATTGCTTCCACCAAACTGCACGACCATACACTTTCCAACATTGTATTTCATTTGCGGATTTCTTGCCCGTTACCTTAAACTATCTAATCTTGCAGCAAGATCTCTGTTTCAACAACACTACTCGACCCTCCTCCTATATTTGTGTCATCGGGAAATCATTGACACACATCGCAAAAAGCAGCAATTCCAGCATCGAAACCTGTGAAACTCCTGTGGTAAACGGTAGCCAGACAGCATAGGATAACTTTATACCCAGTCTCTCTTTTCTGCCGATCAGTCAATGCTCCACCCACGCTAGTACCTCTCATACATTTTTATGCGCTCTTATCTTCCTAAGCAACCACATGTGCGGCACCTTGCCAAAGGCCTTCTGAAAATCCATGTACACCACGTCTTCTGCATGTCCTTAGACTACCCTGCTTGTAGTTTCCTCAAGAAATTGCAGTAGTGTACTCGGGAAAGATTTTCCTTTCAGGAAACCATGCTGGCTTTGGCCTATCTTATCATTTGCCTCTAGTTGTTCCGTAATATCATCTATAACAATGGATTCCAACAACTTCCTAACCTCTGCTGTCAGGCTAACAGGTCTATAGATTCCTTTCTGCTGCGAACACCCTTCCTAAATAGCGGAGTAACTGTTGCAATTTTCAGTCATCCGGGACAATGCCAGAATCTATCGACTCTTAAAAGATGATAGTTAATACCTCCACAACCTCTCCAGCGGTGTTGGAAGTGGGTACAATAGGGTAATTTAAGAACCTTTTAAAATAGATAGAGGGAGCTTCGAAAAATAGAGGGCTACGCGGTATGGAAATTCTAGGCAGTTTCTAGAATAGATTACATATTCGGCACAAAATTGTGGGCCGAAAGGCCTGTAATGTGCTGTGGATTTCTATGTTCCATGTTCTAGTAAGACAGGCTTTCCTATCTCCTTTCCTATGGGGTGGGTGCAGAAGACAGAATGTCCAGCGTGGTGATGGTTTTCTTTGATCATGCCGGCAGCAGGAAGAAAAGACAGAGTTCATGGAGGGAGGGCTAGTTGCAGTTTCTTGCGCTCAGGGACGGATCCGTTTCGATGTGAGGATTCAGGAACCAGGACGGTTCTTGTGAGCAGAGTTGTAGACGTGATGTGTAGGGAACTCAATAAGGTGTTTAATGTTTCACTTCGTAGGCTGATCTGTAGATTGGTGTGGAACCCACAGGGATTTAACTGACTGATTTTTGCAGATTTGTAGGCATAATGTACATTAAATTTAATAAATCATAACACCTTTTCCAGGCTGGTAGATTGCTCAGGAAGATGGAAGGCAGGGAGGAATGGAGAGATGGAGAAGGAACGGAGCAATGATAGAGGGAGGTAAAAGGGCAGATGGTGGAAGATAGAAGAGACAGGGAGATTCCAGGTGATGTGAGACCAGAGATGTATTGTCGGGCTGATTTGACCGGGGATGACAGATCAGGCTCCAGTAGTGTATGTAACGTATTTAACGATACACGCATTAGCAAATAATATCAAAGAGGATACTAAAAGCTTTTTTCAAGAATATAAAGAGTAAAAGACAGGTGAGAGTAGATATAGGACCGATAGAAAATGATGCTGGAGAAATTATAATAGGAGATAAGGAGGTAGCGGAGGAACTGAACGAGTATTTTGCATCAGTCTTCACTGAGGAAGTAATCAGCAGTATGTCGTACACTCACGGGTGTCAGGGAAGAGAAGTGTGCACAGTCATAATTACGACAGAGCAAGTACTCAGGAAGCTGAATATTCTGAGGGTAGATAAATCTCCCGGTCCAAATGGGATGCACATTCGTGTTCTGAAGGAAGTGGCAGTAGAGATTGCGGAGGCATGAGCAATGTTCTTTCAAAGTCAATGGATTCATGCATGGTTCCGGAGGACTAGAAGATTGCGTATGTCACTCCGCTATTTTAGAATGGGGCAAGGAAGCGAAATGGAAATTATGGACCTGTTAGCTTGACATCGGTGGATGGGAAGTTTTTGGAAACGATTGTTAATGATGGGGTTATGGACTACCTAGAGATATATGACAAGATAGGAAGAACTCAGCATGGTTTCCTTAAAGGCAAATCCTGTCAGACAAACTAATTGCAATTTTTTGAGGAAATTACAAGTAGACTATAAACATGGGTGATGCAGCAGATGTTGTGTATTTGGATTTTCAGAAGGACTTTCACAAGGTGCAGAGAGTGGGAATAAAGTGATCACATTCTGGTTGGCTGCCGGTTACCAGTGCTGTTCCATAGGTATCCCTGATGGGGCCGCTTCGTTTTACGTTGTACATCAGCAATTTGGATTATGGAGTAAATGGCTTTGTGGCTAAGTTTGCTGATGATACAAAGATAGGTGGAGGGGCCGGTAGTGGTGAGGAAACAGAGAGTCTACAGAGAGAATTGGATAGATTGGGGAAATGGGCAAAGAAGTGGCAAATGAATTACAGTTTTGGAATGTGTGTGATCATGCACATTGGCAGAAGAAATAAACGGGGAGGCTATTATTTAAATGCGGAGAGAATTCAATGTTCTGAGATGCAACAGGACTTGAAATTCCTCGTGCACTATTCCCTAATGTTTAAACTCCAGGTGGAGTCGGACGTGAACAAGGGGAAAGCAATGTTGGCATTCATTTCTAGAGGAATAGAGTATAGGAGCAGGGATGTGATGTTGAGGCTCTGTAAAGCACTGGTTAGACCTCACGGAGTACTCTGTGCAGTTTCGGCTCCTTATTTCAGAAATTATATGCTAACTTTGGAGAGGGTTCAGAGAAGATTCATTAGAATGATTCCAGGAATGAGAGGGTTAGCAGTTGAGGAACGTTTGACCGCTCTTGGACTGTACTCCTTGGAGTTTAGAAGAATGAGGAAAAACCTCATAGAGACATTCCGAAGGTTGAAAGGCATGGACAGAGTGGATGTGGCAAAGTTGTTTCCCATGGTGGGGGAGTCTAGTTCCAGAAGGCATCACTTAGGGATCGAAGGGTGTCCATTCAGAACAGACATGTAAAGATTTTTTTTCAGCCAGAAGTTATTGAATCTGTGGAATTTGTTGCCATGGGCGGCAATGGAGGCCAAGTCATTGGATGTAGTTAGGGCCGAGATTGATAAGTATCTGAGTAGCCGGTGGAAGACGGGGGAGTTAGACTAAACGGGAGAATTGATCATCACTAGCAGAAGCAAATGCACTTTAAATCGGATAAGTGCAAGTTATCGTATTTCTGTAAGACAGCCCAGGGTTGAACTTTCACAACGATCCGGAGGAACTCTGAGGAGTGTTGGAGAACAGAAGGACCCGCGGTGCAGGAACACGGTTCCTAGAAAGAGAATTCACAGGTAGACAGAGTGGTGAAGAATACGTCTGAACGCAGGCCTTCATCAGAATGCCACTGAGGGCAGGAGTCAGGTGGTCATGTTGCAGTTGTATAGGATGTCGGTGAGGTCGCCAGTGGAGTACGGTGTTCACTGTTGGTCTTCCCGTTCCCGGAAAGATGCCATCGAACTGGAAATGAGTGCACGGGGAGATTTATGATGACGTTGCCGGGACTCCAGGGACTGAGTTATGGAAAGAGATTGAGTTGATTGCGACTTTATTCCTTGCAGCGCCGGGATGACCTTTCAGGAATATATAAAGCCACGCGGAGCACAGACAGAGTGAACGGGCGCTATGATTTCCCTAGACCTGGACAATCGATACCAGACCACACAGATATAGGGAGAGAAGGGAAAAGATTCAACTGGTGACCGATTGACAACCCTTTGTTACTCAGAGGATGGCCAGTCTGTGGAAAGAGCTACCAGGGAATTGATGGAGATGAATGCATTAAACATTTGTGCATTTGGGAGTATGACATGTGAGACAGCTAGAATGACGTCGTTGTTGCATCACTCACCTGTTTGTGCATTGATGAGTGGTTTGACTTTCCGAATGTTCAGCTCGGTGTAGGTGGAGGTCAGATGGTCTTCGAGAGAGAGATAGACAAGGAAGTGAGAGCGCGGTAGAGAATTCGGGACAGCGAGGTGCAGAGGGAAGGGAAGAGTGTACAGAGATAAAGGGGAGAGAGGGTTGGGGGACTGCGAGAGGGATGAAGGGAGAGAGGTAATTGAGACGGGGGTACAACGACAGAGAGGGTGAAATGGAGTGGTTGAGAGGGGGTGATCGAAGAGGGGCGATAGGCGGGAAAATGGAAGAGAATAAGGAAAAGAAAACAAGGAGAGATAGGGGAGAGAGGGGATACAGTGAGGTGAAGTGAGTGAGGTAGTGAGCGCGGAGATTAGGATTGAGAAGTGAGACAGAGGGGTGAAAGAATAGAAAATGGACAAATGTGGGACAGAGAGGATGGAAGAGACAAATGGAGTGAGAGAGTGAGGGAAAGAGTGCAGAAGGGAGAGCGAAAGTGGGAGACCCGGAGACGGTGACAGAGGGGAGAGGATTGAGAAAGTGATCAATGAGAGAGGGAAGAGATAATGGGGAAGAAGGAGTAGAGAGAGGCTGGGAAATAATTAGAGAGCGGGCACAATGAGCGAGCGAGAGGCTGGCAAGAGAGGAGGGCAGGAGAGAGAGAAAGGGAGAGAGAATGGCAGGGAGGGAATAGAGGGACAGGTAGCGTGACAAACAGGGCAGGGGGAGTGGGATACGGAGGAGAGTGAGGTTGAAGGAGAGAGAGAGAGGGGAGAACGCCTTAGAGGGGAACGAGAGTGTGAGCAGCATGGTGATAATGGTGAGAAGAAAAAGAGAGGGGTGATGAGGGACAAAGGGCAGAGTGATGACAAGAGAGAGGAGAGTGAATGAGATGGGAAAAGAGGGATAGACAGGAGAAAAGAGGGGAAACAGAAGAAAGAGTGTGAGTGAGAAAGGAAGAGAGAAGTAGGGAAGAGATATGGGTTGTGCAGTAACAGAATCAAGAGGAGAGCGAAGGGGCAAGAGGGGATTAAAATATATTCTAGAGGGCTCCCTCATCACCGCATCTCTGAGCGCCCTGTCTAAACAACACCCTTCCCACAGCGCTCCTTATTCACCTGCCATCCCAGAGCGCTCCCTTCTTTCGCCCTCTCAGCGCTCCCACCTGAGTCACCCTTCCACCCCACTGCCCCGACCCCGATACTTCCACAACAATGCCTCTCCCATGACATTCCGTCCTGCAACAGCACTCTCTCTACACCCCACTTCACAATACTGCCTCTATACCGCCCTCACATGCCGGTCGCTCCACGCCACTCTTCCCAAAGCGCGCCATGTTCACTGACGCCCCTACACTCGCTATCCTCTGTCTTATCGAGGATTCTGTGCGTCTCTGAACTCAGGAAGGGAAAGCAACCGTATCCAGAGGAAGCCTGTTTTGAAAAGGGAGTCAGACCAACACCAAAACACACGATCCGAGCAGCTGATAAAGAGAGGAAGCAAGAACGGATGTGGGGGAGGTGCCGATGAGAGGGATTGAGAGAGTGCAAGAGGGTTGCTCACGGAGATCGACTTCAGTAAAGTTTTTGACAAGGTCCGGCATGGGAGATTAGTTAGGAAGATTCAGTCGCTAGGTATACATGGTGGATTAGACATTGGCTCAATGAGAGAAGTCAGAGAGTGGTAGTGGATGATTGCTTCCCTGAGTGGAGGCCTGTGACTAGTGGTGTGCCATCGGGATCAGTGCTGGGTCCATTGTTAATTGTTATCAATATCAATGATCTGGATGATAATGTGGCATTTTGGATCAGCAAATTTGCTGATGATACAAAGATTGGAGGTACAGTCGACAGTGAGGAAGGTTTTGAAAGCATGCAGAGGGATTTGCACCAGCTGGAAAAATGGGCTGAAAATGGCAGATAGAGTTTAATACAGACAAGTGTGAGGTATTGCACGTTGGAAGGAAAAAAAAAGTGGAATATACAAGGTAAATGGTAGGGCACTGAGGAGTGCAGTAGAACAGAGGGATCTGAGAATACAGATACAAAATTCCCTAAACGTGGCGTCACAGGCAGATAGGGTAGTAAAGAGATCTTTTGGTATATTTATCTTTATAACTCAAAGTATTGAGTATAAAAATTGGAATGTTATGATGAGGTCGCATAAGGCTTAGGGGAGGCCGAATTTGGAGTATCGTGTGCAGTTTTAGTCACCGAATTACAAGAAGGATATTAATAAGGCTGTAAGAGAGCAAAGAAGATTTACAAGGATATTGTCGGGACTTGTGAAACTGAGTTAAAGAGAGAGGTTGAATAGGTTATGCCCTTATTCCCTGGAGCGTCGAGGAATGGGGGGAAACTTGATAGAGGTATATAAAATTATGATGGATATAGATAGAGTGAATGCAAGCAGGCTTTTTCCACTGAGGCTAGGGAGAAAAACAAAACAGAGGGCATTGGTTAAGGGTGAAACGGAGAGGGAAAGTTTGGTAAAGTTTAAAGGCAACATGGGGGGGGGGGCTTCTTCACACAGAGAGTGGTGGGAGTATGGAATAAGCTGCCAGTTGAAGTGGTGAACGTGCGCTCACTTTTAACATTTCAGAAAAACTTGGACAGGTACAAGGTTGAGATATGTATGGAGGGATATGGTCCAAGTGCAGGCTGGTGGGACTAGGCAGAAAAATGATATGGCACAGCCAAGAAGGGCCAAAAGGCTGGTTTCTGTGCTGTAATGTTCTATGGTTCTATGGTTCGAAATGAATAGAGGGGTATCTCAAGCAGAGCGGCCAGTGGAAAGCGGCCAATGAGTGATTGGGCCAGTGAAGAAGTGGAGCTTTGAGGCTTTGACTCGAGAGGTTTTGGCGAGAAGAGGTAGAGGACGAGCTTGCTCCCAGTTAGGCTTTACAATGCCTCCTGAGACGGTGATGTGGCTCTCCTGTGAGATGTGTTAGTCTTGGGTGAACTCCCATCTCCCGCAGTGTCACATCTGCTAGAAGTGCTTACTGGTGGGCGATATGTAAGGAATCTGATGACCTTCGGATCATGATGGAGAATGAGGCAGACATAGATGAGAGCTACAGGGAGGTAGTCACACCTAGGCTGCCGGAAGAACGGAAGAAGGTCGTTGCGTGACAGTCCGAGGGAGAAAGCGACACTGAGTAGACAGATGGTGCAGTGCAACCCTTTAGCCCCTGAGTAATAAATATACCGTCCTGGATACTGTTGGGGGGTCGACTGACCGGGGTGAACCACGGTGGCAGAGCCTCCGGCACTGTCTAACCCTGTAGTATAGAAGCGTGGGACGGAGAAAAGGAGAGCTGTCGGCTTCGGGGAGCAGACAGGAAATTGTCTGGACGTGAGAAGGACACCTGCATGGTTTATTACCTCCCGGGTGCCAGGGTCCGGGATGTCTCTGACGGGGTCCACGACATCTGGCACGAAAGGGAAAGCAACCAGAAGTCATGATACATATTGCGACCAACGACTTAGGCAGGAAGAGGGATGAGGTCCTGAAGTGTGAGTTTTGGGAACTCGGCAGGAGGCTGAAAAACAGGACCTCAAGGGTGGTGTTCTCAGGATTGCTGCTACGTGATAGTGATGGTAAGAATTGGAGGAGATTGCAGTTAAATGTGTAGCTGAGGAGATGGTGCAGGGGGCAGGGTTTTCGATGTTTGGACCAGTGGGATCTCTTCTGGGGAAGTTGTGACCTGGACATATTGGACGGGTTGGAACTGAACTCGAGGGTGAGCAACAACCTTGAAGGTAGGTTTGCTAGCATGGTCCGGCAGGGTTTAAACTAATTTGCAAGGGGGATGCGACCCGGAGCGATAGAGTAGTTGAAGAAGTGAATGGAGTAAAGCCAGGTCTACCATATAGAGAGGAGTGGAGGACAGATTAGCAGAATAAAGGTTGCTAAGGTAGAAGGGCTAAAGTGTGTGTACTTCAATGCAAGAAGCATCAGGAACAAAGGTGATGAACTGAGTTGGATACAATCATGGAATTATGATGTAGTGGCTATTACAATGACTTGGCTGGCACCAGAGCAGGAATGGATTCTCAATATTCCCGGATTTCAGTGCTTTAAACGGGGTGGGGGAGTGGAAGAGGGGTGACATTACTGGTCAGGGATACTATTACAGCTACAGAAAGGGTGGGTAATGAAGCAGGAACCTCTTCCTAGTCAGTATGAGTGGAAGTCAGGAACAGGAAGGAAGCAGTTACTCTATTGGGAGTAGTCTATAGGCACTCTGGTAGCAGTAGAAATGCCGAGGAGCAGATTGGAAAGCAAATTTTGGAAAGGTGCAAAAATAAAATGGTTGTTATCATGGGTGACTTTAACTTCCCTGATTGATTGACACCTGATTAGTTTCAATGGATTAGACGTGGCAGAGTGTGCTAAGTGTGTCCAGGGCGGATGCTTGTCACAGTCTGTTGACTGGCCCACTAGGGAGAATTGCCATACTAGATCTAGTATTATGTAACGAATCGGGTCAGGTTACAGATCTCTCAGTGGTTAAACATCTGGATAACAGTGACCACCGTTCCCTGGCCTTTAACATTATCATGGAAAATGATAGAATCAGAGAGGACACGACTTTTTTTAATTGAGGAAGGGCAAATTAAGAGACTATAAGGCCAGAAGTTGCGGGTGTAAATTAGGATGATGTTTTTGAAGGGAAATGTACTATGCACATGTGGTCGATGTTCAGAGATCTCGTGCAGGATGATAGGGATAAATTTGTCACTGTGAGGATCATAAAGAATGGGAGATTGAAGGAACCATGGGTGACAAGTGAGGTGGAATATCTAGTCAGGTGGAAGAAGGCAGCATACGTGAGGTTTAGGAAGCAAGGATCAGATGTGTCTATTAAGGAATATAGGGTAGCAAGAAAGGAGCTTAGAAAGGAGCTGAGGAGAACAGCAAGGGGGCATGCGGAGGCCTTGGTGAGTAGAACAAAGAAAAACCTCAAGGAAATCTTCAATTATGTGAAGAACAAAAGGGTGCCACGAGTGAAGGTAGGACCGATTAGAGATGAAGGTAGGAAGGTGTGCCTGGACTCTGTGGAAGTGAGCGAGGTCCTTAATGAATACTACTCTTCGGTATTCACCACTGAGAGGGAACTTGATGCCGGTGAGTAGAATATGAGTGAGGCTGATGTTCTAGAGCATGTCGATGTTAAGGGAGAGGAGCTGTTGGAGTTGTTAAAAAGCATTAGGACGGACAGATCCCCAGGGCCTGACGGAATATTCCCCATGCTGCTCCACGAGGCGAGGGAGGAGATTGCTGAGCCTCTGGCTAGGATGCTTATGTCCTCGTTGTCCAGGGAAATGCTACCGAGGGATTAGAGAGAGGCGAAAGTTGTACCCTTGTTGAAAAAAGTTAGTAGTGATAGTCCGTGTAATTATAGACCAGTGAGCTTTACATCCGTGTAGGGAAAGCTCTTTGAAAATACTGTCGGAGATAGGATCAATGGACATTTAGAGAATCATGGTCTTATCAGGTACAGTCAGCATGGCTTTGTGGAGGGCGAATCATGTCTCACAAGCCTGATAAAGTTCTATGTTTAGACGACCAGGCATATAGATGTGGGTAGTGCAGTGGATGAGATCTACGTGGATTTTACCAAGGCATTTCACAAGGTTTCACAAGGTAGGCTTATTCAGAACATCAGAAGTCATGGGATCCAGTAAAGCTTTTCCAGGTGGATTCAGAATTGGTTTGCCTGCAGAAGGCAGAGTGTCGTGGTGGAGGGGTTACCTTCGGATTAGGGGGTTGAGACTAGTGGAGTCCCACACGGACCTGTTCTGGGACCTCTACGTTTCGTGATTTTTATTAACGACCTGGATGTGGGGGTAGAAGGGTGGGGTTGGCAAGTTTGCAGACGACACAAACGTTGATTATGTTGTGGATAGTGTAGAGGATTGTCGAAGATTGCAGAGAGACATTCATAGGATGCAGGAATGGGCTGAGAAATGGCAAATGAATGGGATCTGGGAGTACATGTCCACAGATCCCTACGAGTTGTCCCACAGGTAGATAGGGTAGTTTAGAAAGCTTATGTGGTGTTAGCTTTCATAAGTCGGGGGATACAGTTTAAGGAATCGCGAGGTAATGATGCAGCTCTATAAAACTCTGGTTAGGCCACACTTGGAGTACTGCGTCCATTTCTGGTCGCCTCAATATAGGTAGCTTGTGGAAGCTTTAGAAAGGGTACAGAGGAGATTTGCCAGGATGGTGCCTGGTTTAGAGTGTATTCTTTATGATAAAGAGGTTAAGGGGCTAGGGCTTTATCTTTGGATAGAAGGTGGATGAGAGGAGACATGATAGAAGTATACAAGTATTATGAGGAATATAACCATATAACAATTACAGCACGTAAACAGGCCATCTTGGCCCTTCTGGTCCGTGCCGTACGCTTACTCTCACCTAGTCCCACCGACCTGCACTCAGTCCATAACCCTACATTCCTTTCCTGTCCATAAACCTATCCATTTTAATGACAAAATAGAACCTGCGTCTACCACTTCTACCACTCTCTGAGTAAATCTTTCCGCAAGCTTTGAAACCCTACTTCACTATCACAACGCCACCTATCTTAGAATTATCTGCATACTTACTAATCCAATTTGTGTTGGCGCGTGGCCAAGTAGTTAAGGCGCTCGTCTAGTTATCTGAAGGTCACTAGTTCGAGCCTTGATTGGGTCGGCGTGTGTGTCCTTGAGCAAGGACACACATTGCTCTGCGACGACACCTTGGACAACATTGATGGCGTGGAGAGGGGAGAATTGCAGCTTGGGCAACATGTCGGTCTTCCATAAAAAACACTTTCCAAGGTGCAAATTCATGGTCTAACGAGACTAACGGAGGCCTACTAGTACATACAATCCAAATTACCATCCCATCATCCAGATCATTAATACATATAACAAACAACATTGGACCCAGTACAGATCCCTGAGGCACACCACTAGTCACCGGCCTGCAACTTGACAAACAGAAACGCAACACATACAAAATACTGGTGGAACACAGCAGGCCATGAAGCATTTTAAAGGAAAAGCACTGTCGATGTTCCGGGCCGAGGTCAGATTTCCTTGTGTTTTCTTTTGAAACAGTTATCCACCACTACTCTCTGGCCACCACTCTTCCATCTAGCCACTGTTGAATCCATTTTACTACTTCAATATTAACACCTAACGATTGTACCTTCCTAACTAACCTTCCGTGTGGAACCCTGTTAAAGGCCTTACTGAAGTTCATGTAGACAACATCCACAGATTTTCCCTCGTCAACCTTCCTGGTAACCTCTTCAAAAATTCAATAAGATTTGTCAAACATGACCTTCCACGCAAAAATCCATGTTGACAGTTCCTAATCAGACACTGTCTATCCAGATAAATATATATACCATCTCTAAGAATAACTTCCATTAATTTACCCACCACTGACGTCAAACTTACAGGTCGATAATTGATAGGTTTACTCTTAGAACCCTTTTTAAAAAATGGAAATACAAACTTACATGAGCAATATGCCAAACCTTCGGCACCATCCCCGTTTCTAATGACATTTGAAATATCTCTATCAGAGCCCCTGCTATTTCTACACTAACTTCCATCAAGGTCCGAGGGAATATCCTGTCAGGATCCGGAGACTTATCCACTTTTATATTCTTTAAAGGCGTAATTCTTTAATCATCATAGTTTCCATATCTATCCTACGTGTTTCCCTCGCCTTACACAATTCAATATTCTTCTCCTTAGTGAATACCGAAGAAAAGGAATTATTCAAAATCGCCCCATCTCTTTTGGCTCCATACATAGCTGTCCACTCTGTTTGTCTGAGGGACCAATTTTATCCCTCAGTATCCTTCTGCTATTAATATAACTGTAGAAACCCTTTGGAATTATTTTCATATTACTTGCCAAAGCAACCTCATATATTTAAGGGCAAAAGGATAGTAAGGGATAAAATTGGTCCTCTTGAAGATCAGAGTGGTTGGCTATGTATGGACCAAAAATAAATGCAGGAGATCTTAAACGTTTTTTTTTTTTGCCTCGTGTTTGCTAAGGAAAGTGGAATGGAGTCTATGGAAACAAGGCAGACAAGTAGGGAGGTCATGGAGCTTATACAGATTAAAAAGGAGGAGGTGCTTGCTGTATTGAGTCAAATCAGAGTAGATAAATCCCCTGGACCTGAGAGGGCATTCCCTCTGACCTTGAAGGAGACTAGTGTTGAAATTACAGGGGCCCTGGCAGAAATATTTAAAATGTCGATATCCACGGGTAAGGTGCCGGAGGATTGGAGGATAGCTCATGTAGTTCAGTTGTTTAAACAAGGCTGCAAAAATAAGCCGGGAAATTATAGGCCGGTAAGCTTGACATCGGTAGTAGCTAAATTATTAAAAGGAATACTAGGAGATAGGATCTACAAGTATTTAGATAGACAGTGTCTCATCAGAAAAAGTTAGCATGGCTTTGTGCGTGGTAGATCATGTTTAACCAATCTGTTAGAGCTTTTCGAGGAAGTTATCAAGAAAGTGGATGAAGGGAATAAATTGGATGTTGTATACATGGACTTCAGTAAGGCCTTTGACAAGGTCCCACATGGGAGGTTAGTTAGGAATATTCAGTCGCTAGGTGTACATGGAGAGGTAGTAAATTGGATCAGACATTAGCTCAATGGAAGAAGTCAGAGAGTGGTAGTGAAGAATTGCTGCTCTGAGTGGAGCCCTGTGACTAGTGGTGTGTCACAGGGATCAGCGCTGGGTCCATTGTTATTTGTCATCATATCAATGATTTGGATGATAATGTGGCAAATTGGAACAGCAAATTTGCTGATGATACAAAAATTGCAGGTGTAGTGGACAGTTAGGAAGATTTTCAAAGCTTGCGGAGGGATTTGTGAGTTGGAGGAATGGGCTGAAAAATGGCAGATGGAGTCTAATATAGACAAATGTGAGGTATTGTACTTCGGAAGGTCAAACCAAGGTAGAACATACAAGTTAAATGGTAGGACACCGAGAAGTTCAGTAGAGCAGAGGGATCTGGGAGTACAGATAGATAATTCCTTAAAAGTAGCTTCAAAAATAAATTGGGTCGTAAAGAAAGCGTTTGATTCATTGGCCTTTTTAAATCAAAGTATTGAATATTAAGAGTTGGAATGTAATGGTGAGGTTGTATAAGACATCGTTGAGACCGAATTTGGAGTATTGTGTCCAGTTTTGCTCACCTAATTACAGAAGGGTTGTGAACAGAACAGAAGGTTTACAAGGATTTTTTTTTAATATTATTTATTTATTGAATTTTAGAAATTCCAAGAATAAATGTAATAATGAAATGGTAAGAAAAGAGATATTAACCCTCCCCCTCCCCTTAACCCTCCCCCCTTTATCCTTATCTAAAGAAAAAAAAAGAAAGAAAGAAAGAAAAGAGAAGAAAGATTGCCTGGATATCGGAGGATCCCCACATGTTCCATGGAGTTCAAAATAATTTTGATATTTATTTTCACTTTCACCAATTACTATAATTTTATCTTCAAAGGACCTATGTATCTAATCCTATCTTTCGTAAGTATGGTGACCAAATTTTCAAAAATATCTCATATTCATTTCTTAAATTATAAGTAATTTTTTCAAATGGAATACAACTATGTATTTCATTATTCCAACGATCAATAGTTAAATTTAAATCAGATTTCCAAGTAACTGCAATAACTTTTTTGGCTACTGCCAAAGCAATTTTTATAATTTTTTTCTGATACTTATTCAATTTAAATTTCGTTATTGTCCCTTCAATGTCTCCTAATAAAAATAGCAATGGACTATGTGGAAGTTGTACTCCAATAATTTGTTCCAATAAAAATCTTAAATTAATCCAAAATGGTTGAATTTTAGAACAAGACCAAGTAGAATGTAAAAAAGTACCAATTTCTTGTTTACATCGAAAACATTGGTCAGACATATTTGAATTTAATCTATTTATTTTCTGTGGTGCTATATATAATTGATGTAAAAAATTATATTGTATTAATCTGAGTCGAACATTTATTGTATTTCTCATACTATCAGAACATAATCTTGACCAATTTTTTCGATCAATTTTAACATTCAGATCAGCTTCCCATTTTTGTCTTGATTTATGAATTCCTAATTTAATTGTCTGCTTTTGAATCAAATTATACATACAAGATGTAATTTTTTTAATTTTTCCTTTCTGAATTAATATTTCTATTTCGCTAGGTTTTGGTTGTCCCAGTTTTTCTCGTAAATAAGCTTTTAATTGAAAATAACAGAAAAGAGTGTTATTTGATATTTTATATTTATTTTTTAATTGATCAAACGACATCAATATACCTCCTTCAAAACAGTCACCTATATATTTAATCCCCTTTTGAAACCAATTATGTAAAAGTTTATTATCCATTGTGAAAGGAATAAGCCTATTTTGAATTAAAGTCCTTTTTGCTAATAAAGATTTCTTTATCTCATCATCCAAAACAATAAAAGAGGATCTTGATAAATGGATGATATTACCAATAACATTAATAGGTAGAGTTAATGTTGTAAAAATGAATATATTTCCTAGATTGCAATATTTATTTCAAACTCTACCAATACAATTACCTCAGAAGCTTTTTCAAGAACTGAATAAATATGTAAGGAAATTTCTTTGGAAAGGAAAGATGTCAAGAATATCATTGGAAAAATTGACATGTAAATTTGATTTAGTAGGGTTGCAACTTCCAAACTTTAAGAATTATTATAAAGCAAATCAACTTAGATTTATTGCGTCTTTTTTTGATGAAGAAAAACCGGCATGGGTTAGAATAGAATTAGATAAGATAGGGGAAAATACTCCAGAAGATTTTATATATAAATGGGAGTCCAAATGGATACGGGAAAAAAAGAATCTCCTATATTAAGACATTTGATTGATTTATGGAATAAGGGTTTTCAAGGATGTTGCTGGGACTTGAGAAACTGAGTTACAGAGAAAGGTTGAATAGGTTAGGACTTTATTCCCTGGAGCGTAGGAGAAGGAGGGGGTATTTGATAGATGTGTATAAAATTATGATGGGTGTATATAGAGTGAACACAAGCAGGCTTTTTTTCACTGAGGCCACGAGAGAAAAAAACACAGAGGTCATGGGTTAAGGGTAAAGGGGGGAAAGTTTAAAGTGAACATTGGGGGGGGGGTCTTTTTCACACAAAGGTGGTGGGAGTGTGAAATGAGCTGCCAGATGAAGTGGCGAATGCCGGCTCACTTTAGACATTTAAGAAAAACTTGCACAGGTGTATGGATGAGAGGAGTTTGGAGGGATATGGCCCAGGTGCAGGTCAGTGGGACAAGGCAGAAAAATGGTTCGGCACAGCCAAGAAGGGCCAACAGGCCTGTTTCTGTGTTGTAATGCTCTATGTGTCTTTTTTTCGCATTTCTAATTTCTTTCTTAAGATTCTTTTTACATTCTTTATATTCCTCGAGCACCTCATTTACTCCATGCTGCCTATATTAATTGTATATCTCTCTCTTTCTCTGAACCAAGTTTCCAATATCCCTTGAAAACCATGGCTCTCTCAAACTTTTATCCTCTCCGCTTTTATCCAACCTCACAGGAACATGAAGATTCTGTACCCTCAAAATTTCAAATTTAAATGACCTCCATTTCTCTATTACATCCTTCTGATAAAACAATTTCTCCCTATACACTCCTTCTAAATCCTTTCGCATCTCCTCAAAGTTAGCCTATCTCCAATCAGAAATGTGAACCCTTGATCCAAAGCTTTCCTTCTACATAATTATATTGAAACTAATGGTATTTTGATCACTGGACCCGAAGTTCTCCCCAAACATACCTCCTTTACCTGTCCTATCTCACTTCCTAATAGTAGATCCAACACTGCACCTTGTCTAGATGGTACCACCATGTATTTCTGCAAAAAACGATCCTGCACAAAGTTTGCAAACTCCAAACCATCCAGCCCTTTTATAGAATGGGCTTCCTAGTCTATGTGCGGAAAATTAAAATCTCCCACAATCACAACCTTGTGCTTGCTACAAATATCTCTATCTCCTTACAAATTTGCTCCTCAAAATCTCGATCCCCATTAGGTGATCTATAATACACCACAATAAGTGTTACTACACCTTTCCCATTTCGCAATTCCATCCAAATGTTCTCCCTAGACGAGCCCTCTAATCTATCCTGCCAAAGCATCGCTGTAATATTTTGTCTGACAACCAATGCAACACCTCCCCCTCTTGCCCCTCCGATTCTGTCACACCTGAAGCAGCAAACCTATTGAGGGACATAGGGTAGCAAGAAAAGAGCCAAAGTATTTGATAACGGTGTGAACAATATGAGTGAGGTTGATGTTCTGGAGCAAGTTGGTATCAAGGGAGAGGATGTGTTGCAATTGCTGAAATACCTTGGGACGAATAAGTCCCCGGGGCCTGATGGAATATTTCCAGGCTGCTCCACGAGGCCAGGGATTAGATTGCTGAGCCTCTGACTAACATCTTTATGTCCTCATTGTCCACGGGAATGGTACCGGAGGACTGGAGGAAGGTGAATGGTGTCCCCTTGTTCAAAAGAGTTAGTAGGGATATCCTGGGTAATTATAGTCCAATCAGTCTTACGTCTGTGGTGGGAAAGCTGTTGGAAAAGATTCTTAGAGATAGGAACTATGGACATTTAAAGAATCGTGGTCCGATCAGACACATTCAGCATGGCTTTCTGTAAGACAGATCGTGTCTAACATGTCTGATAGAGTTCCTCGAGGATGTGAACAGGCGTATAGATGAGGGTAGTGCAGTGGATGTGATCTACATAGATTTTAGTAAGGCATTTGATAAAATTCCATACAGTATGCTTATTCAGAAAGTCTGAAGGCATGGATTCCAGGGAAGTTTGGCTAAGTGTATTCAGAATTGGCTTGTCTACAGAAAGCAGAGTGTCGTGCTGGAGGGAGTACATTTGGATTGGAAGGTTGTGACACATAATGATTAGTTCTGGGGACCTCTATATCTCTGATTTTTATTAACGACCGGGATGTAGGGGTAGAAGGTGGGGGAGGGGAGGTGGTTGGCATGTTTGCAGACGACACAAAGGTTCGTGGTTTTGTGGATAGTGTTGAGGATTGTCGAAGATTGCAAAGATACATTGATGGGATGCAGAAGTGGGCTGAGAAGTGGCAGATGGAGTTCAAGCCGGAGAAACGTGAGGTGGTAAACTTTGAGAAGTCAAACTCCAAGGCAGAGTATAAAATAAATGGCCGGATACTTGGTAGTGTGGAGGACCTGAAGGATCTGAGGTTAGATGTCCACAGATCCCTGAAAGTTGCCTCAAATCGGGTGGTTAAGACAGGTTTTAGGGTGTTAGTTTTCATAAGTCGAGGGATAGAGTTTAAAAGCCGCGAGGTAATGATGCAGCTCTATAAATCTCTGGAGTACTGTGTCCAGTTCTGGTCGCCTTACTGTAGGAAGGATTTGGAAGCATTGGAAAGGGTGCAGAGGATATTTATCGGCATTCTGCCTGGTTTAGAGAGTATGGATTATGATCAGAGATTAAGGGAGCTAGAGCTTTAGTCCTTGGATAGAAGGAGGATGAGAGGAGACATGATAGAGGTATAGAAGATATTAAGAGGAATGGGGTGGACAGCCAGGGCCTCTTCTCCAGTGCATTACTGCTGAATACAAGAGGAAATGGCTTTAATGCTAGGGGAGGAAAGTTCAAGGGGTATATTAGAGGAAGGTTTTTTTACTCAGAGACTGGTTGTCGCGTGGAATGCACTGCCTGTGCCCGTGGTAGAGGTAGATACACATGTGAAATTTAAAAGACTACTAGACATGTATATGGAGGAATATTAAGTTGGGGGTTATACGGGAGGCAGGGTTTAAATGTCGGCACAACACTGTGAGCCGGAGGGGCGACACTTTGCAGTACTATTCTATGTTCTGTGTTATTCATTCCGATATCTTTGGTGCCCATATGGATCAGGCCTTCCCGCTACTCACTCACCCTCTTATGAATCATAGTGCAGGAATGGTGTGCTGAGGGAAGTGGAAGGAAGGTGAGATGACTGGAAAGCCATTGGAATGGTGTTCTGATTGTAGCCTTTGAAGCGGGACGTGCCAGTTACCATTTTCCTGCTCCCTATCTCTGATTGGAGTCTGTTTAGACACCGAAATCCACTGACCCATGACTAGGAGTCAGAGAGAGAGCGAGACTCCCTCCACATTATCCCATCACACACTCCTGAATAACGGTCCCTCCACAACGATCCATTAAACACTCCCGAGATCAGAACAGAGGTACGCTTTGTCCGCAAGGTCCCATCACACACTCCCGGCGTCAGACATGCGAAGTACCTCCGGCACTATCGCAGCAGACTCTACTCGGGTCAGAAAAAGTGCTCAACCCTTCCCTCCTCCGTTCTCCAAACTCACCAATACCCAACATTTCGGCGTTCCAGTAGTCTCGAATTGTGTGTGTCTCTGGGAGATGGCATGTGTGTGTATGTCTCTCGGAAATTTTACGTGCGTCTGTGATTAGATCATGTGTTCGGACAGTGGAAGAAACGGGAGGAGAGAGTAGGCCACGGAAAGGGTGTTAAGATTGCAGACACTGATGCAAGTGGTGTGGAATCACACGATCGGTCTGTGCATACAGAGCTGTGGAGAGGCTCAGATCCTGCTGATAGTTATCCAGTGGAAAGGGGGAGTGGCAATGCTAGATATCATCTCTCCATCATACACCCTACAATGGCCTGTGACACAGAAAGGGAGAAGAGTTGGGAGAGGCGACGTCGATGGCGAGCGTGTTACGGATGGATTTTATCACGGAGACGGGTAGGGAACGCTTGGGATGTTGGAGACGGCGAAGTGTGCAGGAGCAGGAGTGGGTCACGGAGAAGGGTTTGCTTGAAAACGAAGGATGAAAGACGGAGACGGGAGTGGTGTAGTGAAGACAGTGCGTGACGGTGACTGGGAGTATTGTAGGAGAGGTTGAGTTTTAAGGTGTCAGAGAGTGCTTTTGGAGAAGGCGGGTGTTAGGCATACGGGGAGGAGTATTTTCGAGTTAAAGTGCAGGGCGTGACTCTGTGTTGGTATGGTTGAGTGGTGAGTTCCTGCTGTGGTGCAGAGCCTGTCAGTGTGTCAGTGTCACCGATGAGGGCATGTTTTTGTCAGATGTGGGTTGGGTCTGCGACACCAAAAAACATTCAGTGTGTCTTTGAAGCCGATCGCCATGTCACAGTCAGGGTTGTTTGTCTCGTTCACAGCTTATGCAGTCCGTGAAGTGGCCGTTCCCTCTGTTTATCGATATATCGCCAAATTCTCTGTTCTACCCAATACACTGCTTTTTCCCACCAGACGAGTTGAAATCGTTCTACAAAGCAGAAAACGTTAATCACAGAATAAAGACCCTTCCCCCCAAAAAAGTTGTGATAAACTAAATTAAACTAAATCCCTTTTGCCGACACAACGCCCGTCTCCCTCCATTCACTGCACAGCCACATGCCTGTTAGAGCCAATTAAACGCCTCTATGGATCTCCCTCCACCACCAGTGCTGGGAGCACGTTCCAACCCCCAACAATCTCTGTGGAAAAAAAAACATTTGCCAAACTCATCTCCCTAGAATATACCCCCTCTCACCTTAATTCATGCTTCCACTGTTAGATATTCCAATACCAGGGGTAAAAATAACCACTCCCTGGTCCATCTGTATCTCTCGTAATGTTATAAACAACTGTAATGTTTTCCCTCAGACTCTCCCGCTCCAGAGAAAAGAAACCAAGAAGTTCCGAGCTCTGCTTATAGACTTTACTCTCTAGTCCAGGCAGCGTCCCAGAGAACACCTTCTGTATCTGTCCAAAGAACCCCTCACTCATCCTGTAACGTGGCGGACTGAAATTAATTAGGGAATACGGAAACGTCAAAGCCAGAGAGAGGGAGAGAGGGAGAGTGAGCGAAAGAGTGGGTGTAGAGAGAGAGAGAGAGAGAGAGAGAGAGAGAGAGAGAGAGAGGAGATGAGATGAGAGAGATGAGAGAGAGAGAGAGAGAGAGTGCTGGTAGAGACAGATTGAGTGAGAGAGCGGGGGCTAAGAAGTGAGACTGCGAGTGGGGAGAGGGAGAAAGAAAGATAGAAATATCGAAACATCGAAAACCTACAGCACAATACAGACCCTTCGGCCTATCACACACCATAGGGGTCAGACATTGAGTGAGGCTCCCTCCACACCGTCGCAACACAGATCCCCGGGATCAGGCACACAGTGAAACTCCCTCTACAACGTCCCATCACACAATTCGCGGGGTGAGACACAGAGTGAATCTCCCTCCACACCATCCCATCACAAACTCCCGTGGTCAGTCACAGAGTGAAGCACCCTCCACACCGCCCCAACACACAATCCCGGGGTCTGACATGGGGTGCATCTCCCTCTACACTATCCTATCATAAACACACGGGACCAGACCACAAAGTTAAACTCCCTCCACACCGTCCCCTCACACACCTCCGGGGTCAGTCACAGAGTGAATCTCCCTCCACACCGTCCCGTCACACACTCCGGGGTCAGACACAGAGTGAATCTCCCTCCTCACCTCCCCATCACACACTCCCGGGTCAGACACAGAGTGAAGCTCCCACCACAACTCTCCACACCGTCCAATAAGAGACTTCCGAGGTCAGACACACAGTGAAACTTCCTCGACACCGTGCCATCATACGCCCCTGGGATCAGACACACAATGAAGCTCCCTCTACAATGTCCCCCTCACACACTCCCTGGGTCAGAAACAGAATGAAAATCCTTCCACACGGGACCTATCACAGACATCCGGAATCAGACACAGAGGGAAACTCCCTCCACAGCGAGCTGTCACACACTCCGTGGTCAAATACAGAGTGAAGCTCCCTCCACACCGGTCCCATCACACACTCCAGAGTTCAGACACAGAGTTAGTTTCCTTCCACACCGTCCCATCACACACTCCCAGGATCAGACACATAGTCAAACTCTCTCCACACCGTCCCATCGCTCACTTCCTATGTGAGACACAAAGTGGAAACTCCCTCTACACAATTCACACAACATCGTGTGACACGACGATGTGGAGGGAGCTGACCTCTCTGTCTGAAACTGGGAGTGCGTGATGGGATGGAATGGAGGAAGCTTTAATCTGTGGCTGACCATGGGGTTGTGTGATGGGACGACGTGGAGGTAGACAGAGAGAGTTGGGGGGGTAGACAGGTGGTGTGTGTGGGTGTGTGGGCATAGAGAGAAAGAATGGGAGAGCAAGAGAGAAGAGGAAGGGAGGGGGAGAAAGACAGAGAGGGGGGGAGAAACAGAGAGGGAGAAGAGAGAGAACAATAACCCCTGGGCGACCCGTACAAACACTCCCGGGATTGGACAGAGAGAACCTCGCTCCACACTGTCCCATCACAAATTTCCGCGCGCAGAGACAGAGTGATCTCCCTCCACAACGTCGCATCACACTCTCCCGGGCTGAGACAGAGGGAAATCGTTCCACACCGCCCCATCACACACGCTCGGGGTCAGATAAAGAGTGAGTCTCCACCCACACCGCCCATCACACATTTCGGGGTCAGTCACAGAGTGAAGCTCCCTTCCACATCCCATCACACACTCCCGTGGGCAGACACAGAGTGAATCTCCCTCCTCACCGTCACATCACACACTCCCGGGGTCAGACACAGAGTGAATCTCCATCCACACCGTCACATCACACACTCCCGGGGTCAGACACAGAGTGAATCTCCCTCCTCACCGTCACATCACACACTCCGTGGTCAGACACAGAGTGAATTCCCAATATACCGTCCAATCACACCACTCCCGGGATCTGACACAGAGTCAAACTCTCTCCAGACCGTCTCATCACTCACTTCTATGTCAAACACAGAGTGAAACTCCCTCCACACCATTCACACAACATCGTGTGACTCGACGATGTGGAGGTAGCTGCCTTCTCTTTCTAAAACTCGGAGGGTGTGATGGAGCAGAATGGAGGAAGCTTCAGTCTATGGCTGACCATGGGACTGTATGATGGACAACGTGGCGGAGACAGAGAGTGTCTGTGGGTGTGTGCGCGTAGAGCGAAAGAGTGGGAGAGTGAGAGAGAGGGGAAGGAGGAGAGAAAGAGAGAGAGAAAGAGAAGGGGAGACAGAGAGAGAGAGAGAGAGAGAGAGAGTGAGAGAGCGGAGAGCGAGAGAGAGAGAGAGAGAGAGAGCGAGAGCGAGAGCGAGAGCGAGAGAGAGAGAGAGAGAGAGAGAGTGAGAGAGAGAGAGAGAGAGAGAGAGAGAGAGAGAGAGAGAGAGAGAGAGAGGGAGAGAGAGAGAGAGAGAGAGAGAGAGAGAGACTGAGAACAATAACCGCTGGATAGCCGTACAAACATTCCTGGGGTCGGACAGAGAGAACCTCGCTCCACACCGTCCCATCACACACTCCCGGGGTCAGACAGAGAGTGAAGCTTCCTGCACACCGTCCCATCACACACTCCAAATTTCAGACACAGAGTGAATCTCCCTCCACATCGTCCAATCACACACCCCCGGGGTCAAACACAAGTTAATCTCCCTCCACAATGCTCCATTACACACTCACAGGGTCAGCCACAGAGTAAAGATTCGTCTACACATTCCCATCACACACGCCCGGGGTCAGACAGAGCAAAGTTCCTTCCAGATCGCCACATTACACATTCCCGGGGCCATTCACAGTCAATCTCCCTCCGCAACCGTCCCATCACACATTCCCTATGTCAGGCTCTGAGTGTAACTCCCTCCACACCATCCACACACCATCCTGTAATGGAGCGATGTGGAGGGAGCTGCCCTCTCTGTCTGAAACTGGGAATGTGTGATGGGATGGAATGGAGGAAGATTCAGTCTGTGACTAACCACAGGATTGTGTGATGGGCCGCCGTGGAGGGAGACAGAGAGAGTTGGAGGTAGACAGAGAGTGTATGTGTGTGTGGGCATGTAGCGAAAGAGTGGAAAAGAGTGAGAGAGATGGGTTCAGAGGGAGACAGAGAAACAGAGAGAGAGTGATAGAGAAAGGGGGGGAGAGAGAGAGAGAGAGTGATAGAGAAAAGGGGGGGGAGAGAGAGAGAAAGAGAGAGAGAGAGAGAGAGAGAGAGAGAGAGAGAGAGAGAGAGAGAGAGAGAGAGAGAGAGAAAACAATAATACCTGGACAAACACTCACGGGGTCGGACAGAGAGAACCTCGCTCTGAATCATCCCATCACACACTGCCGCGGTAAGAGAGAGTGGATCTTCTTCCACAGAGGCCCATCACACTCTCCCGGGTCAGGCACAGAGTGAAGCTCCCTTCACTACATCCACATCGACCCATCACACAATCCTGTGGTCAGCCACAGAGAGATGCTTCCGCCACACCGTCCCATCACACACCCCCGGGGTCTGAGACAGAGTGAATCTCCCTCCACACCGTCCCATCACACACTCCCAGACCTGACACAGAGTGAATCTCGCTCCACAACGTCCCATCACACACTCCCGGGGTCAGACTCAGAGTGAATCTCCCTCCACAACGTCCCATCCCACACTCCAGAGGTCAGACACAGAGTGAATCTCCCTCCACGACGTCCCCATCACACACTCCCGGGGTCAGACACAGAGTGAAACTCCCTCCGCAACGTCCCATCACACACTCCCGGGGACAGACTCGGACTGATCTCCCTCCACAACTTCCCATCTCACACTCCCTGAGTCAGACACAAAGTGAATCTCCCTCCACACCGTCCCATCACACACTCCCGGGGTCAGACTCAGAGTGAATCGCCCTCCACAACGTCCCATCACACACTCCCGGGGTCAGACTCAGAATGAATCACCTCACAACGTCCCATCCCCACTCCTGGGGTCAGACACAGAGTGAATCTCCCTCCACAACGTACCATCCACACACTCCCGGGGTCAGAAACAGAGTGAAGCTCCCTCCACTCCATCCACACCGTCCATTGCTCAATCCCAGAGTCAGAGACAGAGGCAGGTCCCGGCACATCGTCCATCACACAATACTGTGGTCAGCCACAGAGTGAAGGTCCCTCCACAGCGTCCCATCACACATTCCCGGGGTCAAACTCAGAGAGAATTTCCCTCCACAACGTCCCATCACACACTCCCGGGGTCAGACTCAGAATGAATCACCCTCCACAACGTCCCCTCACACACTCCTTGGGTCAGACACAGAGTGAATCTCCCTCCACAACGTCCCATCACACACTCCCGGGGTCAGACACAGAGTGAATCTCCCTCCACAACGTCCCATCACACATTCCCTATGACAGGCTCTGAGTGTAACTCCCTCCACACCATCCACACACCATCCTGTAATGGAGCGATGTGGAGGGAGCTGCCCTCTCTGTCTGAATCTGGGAATGTGTGATGGGATGGAATGGAGGAAGATCACTCTGTGACTATCCACGGGATTGTGTGATGGGCCGCCGTGGAGGGAGACAGAGAGAGTTGGAGGTAGACAGAGAGTGTATGTGTTTGTGGGCGTGTAGCGAAAGAGTGGGAAAAGAGTGAGAGAGATGGTTCAGAGGGAGACAGAGAAACAAAGAGAGAGTGATAGAGAGAGAGGAGAGAGAGAGAGAGAGAGAGAGAGAGGAGAGAGAGAGAGAGAGAGAGAGAGAGAGAGAGAGAGAGAGAGAGAGAGAGAGAGAGAGAGAGGGAGAGCGAGAGAAAACAATAATACCTGGACAAACACTCACCGGGGTCGGACAGAGAGAACCTCGCTCTGCATTATTCCATCACACACTGCCGCGGTCAGAGAGAGTGGATCTTACTCACAGAGCC